>NW_019734980.1:524469-529592 GCF_002891405.2 Cryptotermes secundus | reverse complement strand
GCTCCTCACGTCCAGCCCGTAGCCAGGCGCTATACCGACTGCGCTCTCCCGGCCCCTCACGTCCAGCCCGTAGCCAGTCGCTATACTGACTGCGCTATCCCGGCTCCTCACGACCAGCCCGTAGCCAGGCGCTATACCGACTGCGCTCTCCCGGCTCTTAGCTAACTTCTATAATTGTAATTGCATTTAGCCTCATTATATACACTGACGGCAAGATTTAATCATCAAGCTCCCCAGAAATTCGGTCGGTCGGGTGAATTGCTGCTGTCCTCGCCAGCACAGTCATTCTTGTTTACGAGTCCCGTGGGACTTACGGCCTTATTTTACTGTGTCACGACTCCTCACCCCAGAACTTCTTGTTACAGACTCTGTATTAATGTAAAAATCCATGCTACTGAGCTTATTAAGGTCCTGAAAATCCTTATCCTTAAACTGTCCAGCCAGGCTAGAAGGGTCAGTCAGTATCGGCACTCACCACAAAGCAACTACAACAAAACCTGTTAAGAAACTTACCTGTTTCGCAGTGGTTTCCACCCCTCCCCAGGGGGCACTGACAGCGCTGCTGGCCCGGCCGGCTCGGGTCCGCAGTCTCGAAGGCGTCGAATGTACAGGAGCCGCCGACACCACAGTCCAGAAGACATGGCGTCGTGTCCGCCGCACGGAGACTCTCTGTGGTATGTCCATCACTCGTCGTGCTGCCAGGTACTTTCTGCTCCAGGTTCGGACTCTGGGTCGTGAGGAACTGCACCTTCTTCTCTACCTCGTCTGCCTTGGGAGAGAACAGGACACTGTTCCCTCTGACATCGCCAGAGGTGTCCAGTTCGGCCGAGAAGGACGCATCCTTCTGGTACAGTATGTCTTCCTCCTCTTCAACCATCGTCTCCATTGTCGTGTTCATTTCTAGAAAAGAGAAAAATGGCTGCTGGAGCGGTCACAAGATTGTACAGAGGGGTAGGATGACTGTTTGTGCTCGGAAGCAGGATGGGCTTGTTTTGGAGTGACCAGTGGCCGTGGGGACTCGTGAGAACTGCATCGTACATTGCAAAGAACGTTCCAGCGTTTGCTATAAGACGTTGTGAAATATTCCGTACGAGGGGAACTGAGAATTGCAAACCGAATTCACCAACAAAGTCAAAATTTTACTGTCCGTAATTAATTTCCTGAACATGATCCAATCTTTATTACTGGGAAACAATGCTAAGAAATAGAAACGAGGATTCTCATCAGAATAGGAGTATTATAAAGCACGATTATTATTATTCAGTTGTCTTCACTGCAAGAAGGAAGGTTGCCCAAGCGGTGGTAGTGCCTTGAAATACGCCACGACCAATGCTTTCCGTATCCTATTTAGGATATTACATAATGAAGCTCGTAATTTCTACAGACCAAGTATCATGGGGCATACGATGGGCTGGATATGCAGCTAGGAAGGGGTCGGGAGAAGTATCACGTACGAAATTTTGCCCAGGAGACACTTTGAATATAACCATTTGAAATCCGAGAAACAGATGGGAAGATAATGTTAAGATATGCTCTAAACACTATAACGCGTGGTCTGCATGGGACGAGACAAACGATGGGCTTAGGCATAGGGGCTTTGAACCGTCGGATGCTGTTACCCAAGGTTTAGCTAATGGGAGAGACACGAATCTTCCTAGGAGCGAGAAGTTCTTTCCTTTGATACTTCTGCGATATTTTGTATACTTTCTCATATCCCCGTTGGAGTTGTGGCTCTCATGACGGTATATACGAACAATGTGGTCTTCTGTGTTCTAATGTCGTGTAGCTCGGAGACAGCCCCAAGTTTCGGAGGAACGTATCGCCTCCATCATCAGGGCGGAAGGGTAAACCTTCAGCTTCTGTTGGTTTATTGCTTTGCCTACTATTCGGTCTCGAAAATGGAAGCGATATTTTCTTCTGAAACATTGGGCTCTCTTCGAATTGCACGTCATTACGACCCACAAGATCGTGTATCATGCCTCACTATTTAAATAACCCTGAGTTTCGATAATCTAAAAGGATATTTATAAGTACATGAAAATCTTAACATAACATAATTGCATACATCAATTTCAGGATGACTCCAATATACTCGTAAGTTATTTCAACATAACCAAACGCTTTATGTAGGAGCAGAGTCAATCTGTGTGTAAAACGGTACAAATTAGTCTATAAATCATTTTACAGTATGCACGACATTTTGTAACATTGATCCGTAACGGTTACAGTTCAGTATTTTATGACTTCACATATCTGTCGCCTGATGATGGCTCCGTGAGAGTCGAAACATTCTGCGTAGCAGGACCGTAAGTTAAACTCAGATGATACAAAAGTGGAAGTGAGTTGTTTCAATGTTGTGATGAAGGATATAACCCTCCTTTATCTGACAATCCCAACATCAGGAGAAGACAAATGAAGCCAATCACAGTGGCCACAATCTTGGACTTCTCCAAGACTGGAATTTCGTCCGAGGCATGGAACATGTCCTCCTTCTCATTTCTCAGAGTCTGTGTCTTGTTCTGAGTCGGTAAGGACTTTGCGATGGGCTGAGTGCACGTTCAGAAAGCGCTACAGATGTCCAAATGAATCATACTGTCAGAGTTAATTTTGAATCGGAAGAAACAGAAATCCTACGCCGTGAAAGATAAAGAAGAAACAAAAGTACAATTCTTGACATTCTTCTCATAAAAATTTCTCAAACTCTTCTTACTCCCTCTCGCTCAGGTCTGAACATTCTCATTAGCACACCCTCCGCCTATCTATATTGAAGATTCGCCGCTAAAAACAATAAATTTAACAAACTAATTGTTGGAATCCTGTTTCATTTTCCTGAAGTTCGGGTTTCGAATTTCAGCACGAAGGCCGACTCTTCTGAGTTACTTTCATTTTCCTACATCCCAATACCGTTCTCTCACTCTTCACTTCGGATTCAAGTGAAGTCAACAGCGATGCTCACTTTTAACTTGCTGAAGTGGGCTGTACAGTGTTACAAATCACATTAAACTCACTTGCCAATTCAACGTGTGCAATTTCGACTGTTCCAGCCTTTCTATCCCTTTCTTACAAAGTCTGATACAAATTTCTAGTCTACTCGACCGATTTTGATGGTACACTGAGTTCCAATCTCATCACGTGCTCTTCTAAAAGAAGGAGAAAATTGAAAAGGAAGGCAGAACACAAAATCCCATTTCTCACATGTTCTTTAACAGCCAAACATAGACGTGTTACGCTGGGTTCTATCTGTTTTCAATCCGTTATCGGTTTTCTTACAAACAATCTTGTTTTATCCCCAATACGCGTTTTCGAGAACCGCTTAGTGTTCATACCTTTAGAATTCTACTCACATAGAAACAAGACGGGGAATAAGCAATAACTTAGCAGACTAACATGAATAAGCACATAATAATCTTGCTTGGTGAGAAATGTGTTCTTGCAAACAACCTCGGGAAGAAGCAAATAAATCTGGTATTTAAAGACACGCAAGAAACACATACACAAACCTGCCAAGTTCATAACAAGCTGTCTTACTCAATAAAATCAAGGTGAAGCTGTCCCTGTAACGGACCGTGAAGGCCTATGGGGGTGTGAGAGGTCGAGGTTCCCACATTTTCAATACAATCGGCTCACAGATGGCAGTAAGGTTGTCAGCCTTACGCGTCGGCCGCCCTTTATTCCCCTCCCCGCAAAGAAGATTCCTGGTACTCATTTCTGTTAGAGGCTGAGTCGACCCCAGGGCCATAGCGCGGCTGGAATGATTACGCTAACTAAACAACTAAAAACTAATCGGGAATTGAACCCGCGACCTTCCGGCTTGTAACATAGTGCCTCAACCAACTACGCTACCGCGTGCCTCCTCTTACTGAATAACCAACTAAATTAACAAAAACTTAGCCGAACTTATTTCCACCATTGTTCAGGGTAGTTTTACGTAGTCAGTCAAGAACTTCCCTGATGTTATGAAATTCGAACGTTCATCACCGTGTGAACAAATGCCCAGCACTGGAGCGTATCCTCAGCCAGCAAAATAAAGTTAGTAATTTAAAACGAAAGCTTCCATAATCAACTCTAACAGTGTCACACCAGTGCTTATGTCTCGTGTATACACTTCTCATTTCCCCGTTCGTGACGCAAGTTGCTCGCTATGTACAGCTCTCCAGTCCTCTCCTGCCTAATCCCTTCATGTCCGAATGTTGCAAATACGCGTTAATCTCGTACAATAATACACATCACATTTCCTGCTCTCATTAAACAGGCAACAATCATAGTTTTGCATTTTTAATTTGGGTTCTCAGACAGGATGGGAACGATACTGATTGTGAAGCACTTCCTCGACTTCACTCTGAATATCATCACGGGTTTGTTGCTGTAGCACTTTAAATATGTTACATTTTCAAAGGATTTGTTGTTGTTATTATTACACAGGTCTGCAAAAATATTTTTTTTTCAGCTGCATGAAATATTTTTGGAAAACTTTGTTTTCTAGGATGCTGAATCCAAAAATGACCTCAATTTTCCCCTATCACCTACGGTTTTTGGAAAAATAATAGGGGTTTACAATAAAAAATCATAACGGCGATGAAAAAATCACTAATTTTATTACATTGAACTAAACATACACGTATTATTTCTCATAATTAAACAAATAATTTTTTCATGATATATTTAACATTCCGTGTTCAGTCTTTTTGCCTGTGAAACCTTTTCTTCTTCTCTTTGATGCTTCTCCGAACACGCTTTCGCTTTCCATTTTCCGTTTCCCGCTTGATCATCCAGCAGTAGTCAGCTAGCATATTCGCATTCCATCTTCCTTGGTAGCGTCTTTCGATATCACGGACATCCTGATGAAATCGTTCACCCTGCTCTTCACTATAGGCTCCCAAGTTTTCGGGAAAATAGTCGACATGGGAGTGTAAGAAATGAACTTATAAGCTCATCTTGCAGCCTGGAGCTTTATATGCAGCCAACATGCGTTGTACATTGGTTTTGTAGAGAGGGTCTTTAGTGTTCCCCAAAAACTTGTGCACTACGTCTCTGAAGGAGTCCCATGCTTATTTTTCTCCCATGTCCCTCTTTGGAGAAAAACTGAGCAAATTCCTTCTCTTGGTGCCTGTACCACGAGAATG
>NW_019734980.1:505031-524430 GCF_002891405.2 Cryptotermes secundus | reverse complement strand
CAGTTTTGGGAACTTGGACCACAAATATGTGAAACATTCTCCATCTTTTGGCAGTGATTTTACAAACTGCTTCATGAGCCCTAATTTAATATGAAGAGGTGGTAAGAAAACCTTTTCAGGTGGAACCAAGGTCGTATTAATAACGTTTTTTTTCATCGGGGATTAAGGCATCTCGAAGTGGCCAGTCAATTTTTGGCCAATGGAGGTCTCTGGCTCGACTGTCTCACAGGCATAAGAAGCAGGGATGTTTTGTATAACCTGCCCGCTGGCCCAATAACGTGGTTAATATTTTGAAGTCTCCACAAACCATCCATTGATGTTCTTGATAGTTGACTTTCTCAAGAATCACAGCCAAATCTTTATAGTTTTCTTCCAAATGCATCGAGTGTCCCATAGGAATTGATGCAAATGTATTTCCATTATGCAGCAAGACTACTTTGAGGCTTGTTTTAGACGAATCAATGAAAATGCACCATTCAGATGGATCATATTCTATTTCAAAGAATCTCATGAGCCCTAGAACTNCCGAACAGAAATAACAATCAGTCATGTGGTTTTGCTATTCACGCCACATCACAGGAATGCCAAAATTAAATGAGTTTTTCTTACCCTTAAACCACAAACAAAGATCTTCCTCGCACCTTCTGCACACCTTGTGAAGAGCCCAAGGTTTGTCTTGATCCCCAAGTTTCAATTTGAAATAAGCAAAATACACTTTCTTCACAAAATCACTTATGTCGCTTTGTTGACTTTTAAGTATGTATTCACCACAAATAAAACAAAAGTTATCCGGAGAAATAAGACAACCTCTTTGAGCCATAATACAGACCTAAATCACAAGCACAGTCACGTTTGAATGCAGGATGTAAACTAAGTGGCTTATACATCAACCAAGATCCTGAACTTATTTAGCATGTTGAGACATGATCAAATCTGACAGCAGGCTTGTTTATACTCATTCCTATTGCCCCAAAAACATGTCCAAACATGCTCAACCGAGCTAGTAAGATTCCTCACCTTTCGCTACAAACAAAGTAAACGTGTTGGGACATGATCGCCTGAGCTCCTCACACCGCCAAACCCACCCTACCAACCTCTTCCACTGCCCCCCATCCCACCCATTTTCTATTTGTATTATTTTTTAGATCCACTCTTATAAATATTATTTTAAAGTAAGAAATAATTATTGGATATGGCTTTCAGAATCAACAATAGCATACCAGATTTCATGTTGAAGAGAAATTTCACGCAAAATTAAACTAAAAATATGAGTTTTGCAAAAAAAATTGACGTGATTGATTTTTTTACTATTTTTTTCCGGTGAGTATAAATCTATAAGAAACAGTAAAAATATCCTATGCAGGTTTTTGGTTGCGGACCTGTGCCATTAATAGTGGTGGTGATGGTATCAGTAGCAGCACATAATGTTTCACCCGCAATGTGTTTTACTCATGGGTAGGATATGTATAGAAATAATTATACAAATAAATGAAATGAAATAATGTGTAAGAAAGGTGTTTGAGTGATTCTGTTGTATAGATTACTCACTTGTGAGGTGTGACGTCGCGTCGTCTGATAGGAAGGTACCTCGTGCCTCACTTGCACACAGATCCGTATTTCACACTACAGTCACAGTCACAGTCACTTCACTTTCTCTGGTAGGCGGGGATGTTCACACGATTAGTTAAATAATTTACAGCCGATTTCTTACATCAGTAAGGGCGGCAAGAATCATTACGTGTGATGCAGTCAGTAAGGGTGGTTTACGATACATGCCACGTGTCAGTTGGTTATGTTTCTTTGTGATGGTCAGATCGGGGTAATTTATCTTCAGTCTCCCTTTCCACAATAAATTTTAATTTAGGGTGTATTGTGTTAAATTCCTCTGAAGTATTCTCGATATTCGTGTTGCGTGTACTGTACATAATTAATATATCGTCAGCATATCTACAATGATCTGCAATTTAGTGTTTATTTAGAATTTTAATCATTACTATGTGTTCAAGTCATTGTATAGACGTCTCGACCAAAACTGCTGACGTGGGTGCTCCCATTGCTAGACCTTAATTTTGTTTATGGAATTGATTATTGAATTGTAAATAGTCCCGTTCAAGAATAGTGTTTATTAGTTATTAATTCCTTTCTTCTTTCTCTCTCATGTAATTGCCAATTTTAAGGATATATTTTTACCTCTACTGTTGGAATACTGATGTACATGTTTTCAATATCGAAAGAACGAAGTTTTGTATTTTCGTCTATTTTGGTATTTATGAGAGTTTGAATTAGGCTGTTTGAGTTTTGAGCGTTGAACCCCTTGGGCAGTTGTAATGTGATGCTTAACAGCGTGTTTATGTTTCACTAACTTGTATCCGGGACTGTCATTCCAATTGAAAATTGGACGCATAGGTTTGTCTTGTTTATGCAGTTGCCTGTCTGTAATGTCGTGTGGTATTTTTTTAGTTATAAACTCATCTGTTGTAGAGTCAACACTGATCCAGTATTACCAACTGTCTCTTGCTCCTTCTTGTTGGCCAGCCCGCCAGCAAGCGCTTGTTCAGACGTCATGAAGCCAGCAGTACCAATGGAGCTGTCTATGGGAAGGACGGGTTAACGACACGAGACATGGAGGAAGTGCACTCCGCCACCACGGCGCCATCGGTTGCATGAATCATAGTGATATCAATGGAGATCTGAATAATAAAACCCCTGCACTTATAAACATCCAGTGATTGAACCTTAAAGCAATTTACAGCCCACTCATAAAATACAAGAGGCGTAGGAACAGACGCCATCCACGTTATGGCGTAGCAAAGACCTCCCGCACTAACAGCGTTACTGTAAAATGATATTAATAACAGTACGAGTACCATCCAGTGTAATCTAGTTTACTGCCTTTCCATGTTTCGGTCCATACGGGTCATCTTCAGGACGAACACACTGAAAGAAGTGCTTTAAAATTATAATATACANCTGCGCCGATACAAGCAAAGGCGGGTTGGAAAAGAGCGGTGTTACATTCTGTCTAATGTTGCAAAGTTGCGTATAGTTGTAACGTTTAAGGTATGACCGTTGCTGTACTCCATTCTTGCTTGTCATTATCTGTTGCCTGGGCTGTAGTCATGACGGTGTTAGTAGCGTTTCTATTGTATGTAGTGTACGTTGCTTTGTAGTTGTAGGGCTGGTGTATTTGAACACTTTTGCTAGAGTCCTAATCTCTTTCCCGAAATTAAGACCAAGCTGGCAATTCATTTTTTCTCTTTTTGTTTTGTGTCGTTAATGGCCCCTTCACTTTTAGCCTAACTGACATGTGGCTTCAAAGTTCATTACAAACTTCCTAATACCAAATATCATGAAAATCCGTTCGGCGTTTCTCAGATTGTTTTCATGCGTATAGACAGACTCGGAAAATTCAGTAGACGCTCTTCAGGGTTGGATACGGGCCTAACAGGCAGGCTTAAGAAATTATGCTGCCTGTGAGTTCTCTTTCAAAATCTCGCATGGACGTTATGAAATTGGAGGCAAATTGGACCTCATGCTTTTTTATTTCCTACAGTTGGTATTAACAACGTGGTGGGTGCACGAATTTATGAGGTGGGAGCGACACTACCGCCACTAACTATATAGTCCCTAAAGTGGTTTATGGTAAAATATTTAAAAAATTGAACTCTAATTAAGGAAATTACTTTTTCATCTGTCGGTGTCGCAGAGATAACTAATGGCGGTGAGAATGTGGAATTTTGTATGACGATTCGTCACACACATATCTTCACATTATGAGAGAAATCCTGCTCATAAATTAGTAACTATAAAAATGAAGACCGTCTAAATCCCAGATTTTTTCGAGAAAATTCAGATATAATTTTTCCTTCAAAAGAAAATAATAGCAATGTTAATAAAGCCTAACCATAATTTAACAACAATCTGTAATATATTTAGAGTTTAAAGGAATAAAGTCATTTTAGAAGCTTACAGTTTCTGAGTTAGTCCATAAATTGAGCGCATTTTATGGAGCCATATTCATAAGAGACTACCACCGACCCCGTAATTTGAACCAGTTGAATCCAGACCACAGCTTCCTATCTTCTCGAGTTCCGTGTTAATATTACATTCCCATCTACTTTTAAGTCTTCCAAGTAGTCTCTTCCCTTCTGATTTTTCAGCTGAAATGTATGTATATCTCATTTCTAACACGCGCTCTATCGTCAGGCTCATCTCATTTCTAACACGCGCTCTATCGTCAGGCACATCTCATTTCTAACACGCGGTCTACCCGTCAGGCTCATCTCATTTCTAACATGGGCTCTATCCGGCAGGCTCATCTCATTTCTAACATGGGCTTCTTCCGTCAGGCTCAGCTCATTTCTAACACGCGCTCTACCCGTCAGACTCATCTCATTTCTAACATGGGCTCTATCCGTCAGGCTCATCTCATTTCTAACATGGGTTCTATCCGGCAGGCTCATCTCATTTCTAACACGTGCTCTATCGACAGGCCCATCTCATTTCTAACACGCGCTCTATCGTCAGGTTCATCTCATTTCTAACACGCGCTCTACNCCATCAGACTCATCTCATTTCTAACACGCGCTCTACCCGTCAGACACATCTCATTTCTAACATGGGCTTCTTCCGTCAGGCTCATCTCATTTCTAACACGCGCTCTACCCGTCAGACTCATCTCATTTCTAACACGCGCTCTACCCGTCAGACACATCTCATTTCTAACATGGGCTCTATCCGACAGGCTCATCTCATTTCTAACATGGGCTCTATCCGGCAGGCTCATCTCATTTCTAACATGGGCTCCTTCCGTCAGGCTCATGTCATAACGCGCTCTATCCATCAGGCTCATCTCATCCTTCTTGATTTCAGTACCATGCACGTACAGTTAAATCATTTATTTATGCAGCTCTTTGTACAGTTATGGTGAGACTAAAATGTGACGGCATCGGTGTCCTTGGATTAACATCTTTGCGTCTGGACGAGTACTTGTATGGACTCAAGTCTAGAAGTAGAGTCCAAACCTTAGCTAAAGGAAGTGGCAACTAGAACAATGAGGCTCCAACTGCTGCCGAAAGTAACAAACCTAACTACAGCAAAACGTGATTAGGTTTTACAATTCTTTTCCGACAAAATTTATCTTCCAAAGCAGAGAAGACTGCGGATCTACTACCTGCATATCGATCTAAGCATGGAGTACTAACAAAGCCTCCACTGTGTTCTGAAAAGCAACCCTCAGAAGAAGTACAAAAGATATTTATTTTTTAAGATAAGAACCTTTTATTTTTGTTTCAAAGGATAAGGTTAGACCGATCATTTGTATTCACCCCAGTCGCGTTCTACTTTCCTTACGTGAGTTTGCTTGTATATACGCGTTCTACTTTCCTTACGTGAGTTTGCTTGTATATAAACAGACAGTATATCCGCGCTTCTGGTACTAAGAGCGTTCTTTCGATCTTTTGTCGAAATGTCGCTGCGTTAGCCATCTGTTGCCTAGGAAACAGTTTCACTCTATTTATTAAACTTTACTGTGAGCATTTACGTATCTACATCGGTAATGTGCCTAGGAACTGAACGTAACACACAACGGGAATTAGAAACTGAACTTTCAGCAAGAGACGTCTTTTATCCTTTTGGGGTAAATTCGATTCTGGGAGACGAATTTTAAACATTAACGTATGGAAACTATAAGAAACAAAGTTGACACAAGCAAGAGAATAGTTTTCTAGAGTAACGGGCTAGGCGTGGCTGAATCCATTTCTCTTAGTCCACTTTCCTTCCCTGAAATGAAAACAGTAGGGTAATGAGACCACAATCCCAGTGCAAATTTCTCTCTTTCTGTCTGCGTGAGTTTCCCTGTTTCAAATTTCATTCAGTTGACCGATTTACATAAAATGTGGTATGGGTATTGTGCCATTAAAGACTACCCAAACGCAGTACTTTCTCTACGCTGGAAAACAACATGGCAAGGCGCGAAATTGTGATGTGGGAGGAAGACAGAAAGTGCCACTTAATATATTGTGACATGTTGCGCAACGGAGAACACCCCCCACCAGCAGTGACGCGGCGGGTGAGTCAGCGCTCCGTCATCCCCCCCTCCGCACGGTAACGTAACGCGCAACGCGCGGTGACGTAAGACGGCGTGAGGTAACAGTGTTGCTACGTAACAGGCCCACACAGCCCCTATATAAGAGAGCTGCGCTGCCTGCGAGGAGTGTTGTAATGTGGCCATCGCCGAGTTCAGTTCCGAGTTAGTTCCGAGCAAGCCTACGACCGAGTGTGTTATCAACAGTTCTCAAGGCAGCAGCCTGCGAGTCGAGTTGAAATATAGCCGTCGACGGAGAAAATAAAAGTGTGATAATCAGTGACAGTTTGTGATAACTGAGAATTAATTGGGGTGTGTAATTCAGGGAGACTTGTATAGCTCCCGTACTATTAATACGTGAAGACTCTTGAGGACAGTGTGAAGAGATTTGGTTGTAGGGTTTGTAAAGTGTGAAACCGGCAACTGTGTTATAATTAATTGTAGCCGTTACTTGTAGGTTGTTAAATAAACCAATTAACAATCCGAACGGCGTCTTCAGTAACGATACGCGTTACAATATGGTTCTCAACTTATATACGATAACAGATCTTGGAATAATATCCAACTTTTATTACGCAATTACTTTGTTGTTAACCAGAAAAATAGCGGCTGCATAGAATGTATATTTAGTATTCGGTTTGCTGGCAATAACGAACTACTGGAGTTGAGCATGTGAAATAGGGTCTGAACATAATTCATGAACATACCAATAATTTTATACAGAAAATCTTGTTATAAGTCGAGAGAAATTACAAGCATGGCGACGGTGCGAAATGTTCAAGTTCTGTCAGACAAAATCGGTACTTAAGTAGGCATAGTAAGTTCCTCCAAGAGCGAAAGTAATTCTTGACAGCTCCTTTACTTGACTCGTGTCAGCTGCGCTATGAGTGCGCATAAAACTGAAAACTGAACTGAAACTGCCCAAAGGAGTTACTGAACTCTCGTCAAAACGTAGCCAACGGAAACACAACACAAACACGTCCTTATGATAAGAGGGCTTTAATAAATACAATATGATAATAATAATAAATATAATAGTAATTAGAGGGGAGACCGCCTCTGTGGTCTAGTGGTCAGAGTTCCTGGTTACAGATCCAGAGGTCCCGGGGTTCACTCAGCCTCGTGAGGATAACTGAGGAGCTACTTCAAGGAAATAGAGGCTCCTGCCTAGAAAACCGAATTTAACGGCCGTGGGGAGTCGTTCCGTTGACTACGTGACATCCTCTTATCCGCTAAAGTTGGCGCAAAACTTCTACGACAAGCGGCGGTCGCTCGGTCGGTATAGTTCGCTTGCGCACTAAAGCCACGGAGTTTAGTTTAATAATTAAAGGGAAGTTGTCCCTATGCTTAACTAATTAAGCACTACGCCATGAAGGCGTATGGCAGAGTGAATTTACGATCCACGTATTCTTGACCTCGACACATAATATTTGTAATTAATAATTTATTTATTTATTTACATTCTGAAATCTATAGCCATCGGTCAATTACAGGGTAAATGGATTGAACTGAATTACTCTGTAATTGGTCTCAGGCTGCTGATTCACATGTAAATTAATAATTTACTTATTAATTAATAATTCAATACTAATACAAATAATAACAAAACCTGAGCAACGATCTGTAACATATTTCACACTTCCGGCAATACAAATTTACCGGAAGAGATTCCGATCCACAAGGAGGACGTCAGTACGCCAGTCCTGACCTAAATTGAATTTTGCTGTTGGATTATAAATTTAGATTAACTAGACATGACACTAACAAAACAAGATTCATAAAACTGTGAAGTCTGTGCACTCGGGAGGTTACTTTATGAGTTCTAAACCGAATATGATGTTGCATTCACCAACATTTTTCCAACTTCATAATTAAAATATAGGATAATGGCTTTGAATTCTGGAATGTGAATGATTTGGAAACTGCCATGACTTATTTTAAGAAACTGTACGAATATTTTATTAAAAATTTGGGGGGAAACCACGAAAATCGTATGACAGCCGACGTCAGGGCCGATAAATTAATCCAGGTTTCTTCAAAACGCGAAGTTGTACGTCTACTATTACATGCGACTTTTGGAATCGTTGCATTGTAAGAATTGGCGTTCACAGCCTGAATACCCATCAAGAGATACATACAAATGTGTGCGTGTGCAAATCCGCGATAGGGCTGTATTTAAGTGTGATTTAGAGAACTTGTAACAGACGTGCCAATAAATCCAAACATCCGAACCAGAATCCCTTATTTTCGTCATGTGTAACCTTGAGTACAAGGAACACAAAGCAACACTAGATACACACAACTGAGAGAGCGGCACGCCCAATGGGACACGAAACCAGCCGCAATACATAAGATAGGAAGAAAATCACCATATAAAATCATCTTACAACAACAAAACTTAATACGAGTAATAGTAACAGCGGCGTGCCTTAATGCATACTGTTTGAGCAAGTGCACAGTGCAGAAGTTGTGTTGTCTGAAGATGACTCTACACGTATGTAGCTGAAACATGTAGCATAAACACCGAATGTATAGATATTTTAATAATTTTCATTATATTTTATACATCTAACGAACAGTTAGTGAATTAAGTGTGAATTAATGTTGTTAAATTAATATTGTTGCATTATTGACGGGAAACAGGACTACAAGTTATATCTCAATGCAACAGGATGCTGAAATACAATATTATAAAATTGGTATTGGCGATAACTGAAATTACTTAGGAAAAGATCCATGAAAATGAAGGCTGGACAGAAATACTTCATAACCGGATTTCTTGCTACTTTCGAAACAGTTAAGTTTCACGGAGCTACATACGCTAATAACACAAACGGACAGACAGACAGATAGACAGACCACTTTTTCGCGTTCGGCTAAGGAGGGGAGGCAGTAAAGGTAAAAGTCTGTCAAATTACTACAAGTAAGTTGTCATATTTGTGGGTCCTTAAAACTTGTAGATCGGCCAAAATTTCGACAACGAATCTCGGTACTTCTCACACACGCAAAACCGCGCGGCGAAAGATGGCGCGTGGCCGCACGAGACGGGCTAAGGAGAGGGGAAGCGGTAGTGTGGTGGGGCTGCCTCTGAACGTGCTAGCAGTAGAAAAGCCTCGGCATCTGCCGTGCAGTAGAGTTACCAGACGATCTGCTGGATAGCAGACGGAACTGCAGGAAAGTGATGTGTGGAGTTGAGGGAGAAAGGCCATTTTTCCTTCGAAGGTTCCCAGGCTTCGCCAGCGCGTTCTTCAGACAACAGCTGTATGAGAGCAGAGGCGCTAGAGTGGTTAGAAACAGTGGCTTGAGACAGGGGTCACGGAATTGTGATTCTATGAATTAATGTCAAACTGGAAGAAACAGTCTGGTTAGGTTGCAAGGTTGAGCAAATCAAAGATGATACGACACGGATCAGGGAGATGAGGCACGCACGCAACATTTTAGCCGAGAAACCCCTGAAGGAACAGATCACTTTCTAGTTTATACGAATACCGCATGGCTGTGTGGACTGAAATGATCTCATCCAGGATGAAATTGAACTGTGGACCTTCGTTAAGTCAGTAATGAACGCCATGGTTCTGTAGAAGGGGAGTGCTTCTCAACTGTCTCTAATTAACGGAACAGCGAAACAGAAGATTTGCCGAGGACCCTCTCTGTGTGACAACGTACTTTATGAATACATGCAGCAAATCCAATTATTGCTGCATCTGAACACATACCTCTACATATAAATATAATGTTTTGTAACGGTGAGTTGAAATCTCGGTCATTACGCAATTTAAGGTTACCATAGAAACGAACTGACGGGAGTTAACAGTAAGTTTTGCAGTAGGTTACGGATAAGTGAGCTGATAATATTTCAATGTAGAAATATGAAGTAATTTACTTATCATTGAATGTGACTTGGTTTATGAAGATTTTCGAAGGTGTGTCTCCGTTTCAAAATATGAACGCAGATGTTTATACGGAGAAGCGCAGTAAAATCGTTTCGAAAACACCGATCTGACACCACGAGGCCAGTCCAAGTGGATATTTGATAGGTCTATATAGGTAATGCTACTCCTTGAAACCCACACTCCTCCAGTTGAGCTCAAGCGAATACTGCGGCCGTGCCTGATGCCATTAGTTACCTCGCAACTCCACCAATATCTCCGGGGAAAGCATATATAAAATAACATCTAAATGATGACACGGTCACATCATTATTTCGTAAGCATAAAACTGCTTCACTAATTGTAAGGAGTAGAGTGAAATACAGGTATATCCTTTCCTGATGTTTGCTTTATTAATGATGCAACATTCACAAGTTGTTTTTCAATATTAAACATATTCGTATAGTGGGGGGGGATGGAGTCCAGTTGGGTCCACTCGGCCCTGCGGCCATTGATTGGCCTATTGTACCTGCCCCCGGTGATTATGATGATGGAGAATTTTTTGGTGGAATGAAGATTGGCAGGGGAAATCGAAGTACTCGGAGAAAACCTACCTCAGCGTCACTTTGTCCACCACAAATCCCACTTGACCAGACCATAAGGAATAAGGTTCCTATATTAATAATGTGGTGTATTTGCTCCAAGCAAGAATAGTTGAGCTACAGAAACAACCTTTTCTAAGTAACACACGCACGCAACAATGGAACAACGGGGTTATGCAATCAGCTTCTAGGATAAGGCTTGCTAAACACACTTCCACGCAGGAGCAATGGCGTCATACCCCAACAGTGCTTAGCTATCACGTGACTTGTATTTTCTGTGTGGTTTACGCTACGCAACATTATAACTGTTTTCTGCGTTGTCAGTGCAAGTCCGCTAGCAGCTAAAAAGAGTTTTTAGTTGAGTTCACAGTTCCAGACTTCACAGTGATTCAAAGTGCTAGTTTCTGTGTTGAGATCCGTTGCCAGGAGACGACTAGTGAAGACGGACAATCCTAGTGAGTGTGCCACGGTGAACGGAAAATGTGTAGGATAGCAACAGCGCCGCATTAATTGTAATTGAGAGAACTTGTAACCGAAGTGCCAATAAATCCAATCATCCGAACCAGAACCCGTTATTTTCGTCACGTGTACCCCCATACACATGACAATATTTTCACTTTACCGTTGATTTCAACTGACGGATCTCTGGTTTGTTTACTATACAAAATACCAACTTTATATGTTTTTTTAACTATGTTAATTAGCGTCGCTCTCAGCGTCGGATCATAGGGCAATTAATAAAGGTGAAGCTGACGCTGTAATGAGAACTGGCGGATGAAACCGGATAATTCGGAGAAAACCAGCTCCAGTTCCAGTTTATGTGATATTAAAATCGAAGAGGCGTCAAAGTCACCCACACTGAACACTCGTAATTTAAGATTATACATGAACGTGTATCAAATAACTTGTCATGAAATTCGTCCTACAAGAATCTGGGACCTGTAAGACGCTCCACATCGTCACTTCTGAAGAATTCGATGGATCCGAAACAGAGTTTCCTTCCTCTCACTCTTCTGCAGACCTTGGCATTCAACTCCACAAAACGGTGGATGGAAGGACAGGCAGGCGTGTAGCTGGTGGTCTAGATCCAGATATAGACGGAAAAGGAATTACAGCAAATAGTTTGTTTCTAGTGGCGGTGCTTGTACTTGTAGCCTATCAGATTTATAGAAAAAAAAAACGCTGAGTAGAATTTGCGGCCCGAAAGAGGATGGCGGTCTAAAGGATACGCAGCAGTTTTCTAATAACGTTACAGCTCGATATACTGTACACTTAATCGGCCCCCGTAGTCTAGGGGTAACGTTCCCACCTCATGACTCAAGGTACGCGGGTTCAAACACGGCGGAGGGAACAAGTCCTCCGGGAGGGACTTTAAGCCGTGGGTCCCGTGTCGTAGATTTACGGCACGTAAAAGAACCTCATGTCTCTAGGAGACCTCTGAGCAAAATTAGGCAAAAAGTTTCCCGCCCAAGTAGTTTCCAATGCCTCCGGTAGATGGGGAAGTTATCGGCTACCACTGCCAGCCTCGCTGANGCGTGCACTTCCCTTTCTGGTTTCTGTTCTTTCCCTTCCACTTGGCCTTTCTTCAAGTATATTTATAGAATACCCCCTCTCCAGCCTTCTTAAATCTACGCCAGATTTCTGAAGGAATTTTCAATAATTACGCCGGGCCTGTCGTCATCTTGAAGTTGAAGTTGATTTGAAACTCTTCTCGTTGTCTTTATGCAGTCTTTGCTTATTCTAAGCAAATTGTTCTGACGTCATCTCAGATCAACTCGAGAAGGCAGTTTCTGTTGAAGCTGTTTGACGAGGAGGACGGGTGTATTTGTGCTGTGTATGTATAGCTACATGACGTTAATAAAGAGCGATGTTATTAATAACGGGAACGAAACTGGATTTGAAATTCTTACATCTTCTTCTTCTTCTTCTTCAGCTTTTTAAGATTAAGTCCCAAGATCGGTTCGAATTTAGAGTTAATTTGAAATAGTGAATTTTAAGACAACTGAAAAGTAAAAATTAACTTTTCTAATGACTTTATATCAACTGGAACAGTTACTTAATGTCAAAAGAAAATCACAAGATGACTGCTTTCGGCGGCCTTAAAAAGAAATGACGAAAAAGTCGTGATATATTTTAATATACTCTCTTGGCATTAACTTCAGGGACTGCGAAAAGCACGAAGCAGTCGGGACTCATTCCAGACGTCTCCAAACTACATCAGCCACTGAACACTTGGGAAGAGTTTCTGGACATAGAATTGGTTCGTCGCAAGGTACCGCACCTACATGGGGCAACACAACACAGAAGAATGCGGACCTACCGGTACAATTGTGCTTCTAGTCGGATTCGATCCTGTGCTCCGTGTCTAAGCAGACTAAGACCTTAAACGTCGGACACAGAGTGGTCAATCTAGCAGGTCCAGTATTCCACTTGTTAAAATGACAAGTTACTTTATTAGTGGAATCACTGAAATTCATACGAGTACATCTTAGAACTATTCTCTTTAGCACAGAATGATAATCTATGATCCAAACTGCAAGTCAGAAATTCATGCCACGCAAGTCCTCTGTAGACTGTACAGTTACTCAGTAGTGCTAATTTTAACTTCTCCCTTCCAGATGTCATTCTAAACGAATTTCTGCTTTAGAAAGGTTTCACTTTCCTATACCCTGTACATATGAGAATTCGAGACTGAGAGACCTGCAGTGCTGCTTATTCTGGAGGCTCGTAGTCCCATTCTCATTAGAGGCTGACCTGCTGTGCTGCTTATCCTGGAGGCTCATAGTCCCACGCTCATTTAGAGGCTGACCTGTTGTGCTGCTTTCATATCTGGAGGCTCATAGTCCCACTCTCATTTAGAGGCTGACCTGCTGTGCTCTTTATCCTGAAGGCTCATGGTTCCACTATCATTTCGAGGCTGACCTGCCGTGCTGCTTATTCTGAAACCTCGTAGTCCCACTCTCATTTAGAGGCTAGACATGGCAGTTTTGTGATTCTCCCCAGTCCCTCTAGGCAAATACTGGGCCAGTAACTTGAAACATGCCAAGATCTCAACTTTTCAGACCCTTCCTAATTCAACATAAGAAATCGCCCTACTATTCGGTGCTATAGAGTACAACCTGTCAATTTAAAAAAATCATTGTTAAATAACATGAGAAACAAACATACAGGAGAGTATTTGATGATATATTCTTGCATCAGGCTCTGCAGTAAATCTTGTACTTTAACTGCGATTTATTGCCGTGTGTGTTCTTCGGATTTGCTTTTACTGGATCAGTAGGCTTTATACTGAACAAGCAATCAATCAGCCAGACAGGCAAAACGCACGTCCCTCTGTCCATGGAACGACTACCCGCCTCCACGGCAAACTAAGTCACCCCTTTTGGATAACATAGCCAAGGTGGACGCAGTTTACAGCAACTTTTCAGGCAATCAGATATTTCCTCATTGAAAATTCTTATCACTTCTGGATACTGAAGACTTTACACAATATTAAATTTTGTCTTTATTTTTTTATATATATTTATTATTGACAATCTGAAATATACATTTTTTAAGCCAATGTGCTGACTAGTGTGCAAATTTTCAGCTTAATTAATGCACACCTTACTTGACGTGAGTGGGCGACCTCATAGCCATAGGTCTTGCGGTGATTTGCGTTTTAGACGTCTGTTAATCGGTGCCAGTAATAGGGGACGAATAAGTGGGCTGTCGTGTTCTTTAAGTTTGTTGACGTAGGCAGAGCTGTGTTGGCGGATAACAAGATTAAGTTAACGCAAAAAGCGTACCGGCAGCAAATAACAGGTGCAAATATATCGAATAACGAAGTAATGAATTATGATAATAATAATAATTCAATTAAATTCGTTATTGTTAATAACAATAATAATAATTCTATTGTATGGAATATTTCATAAAAACATACATTTATTCAGCCATTTAAGAATCCCCCTGAGTTTAATGACCGCTTAATTTCATTTGTGTGCCTACAAAACCTGCAACTGTGTCTAAATAAAAGCAGGACGATGGATACTGTTCAGAAACACAACAAATGTACCCGCAATTGGGCTCTATTTTGATCTAGAGCAATCCAGTCGTTACCCCTCTCCTGAATTCCTGAGATTGATTGAAATTCTACACATGCCCCTACGCCACCACCACACCACCTCCCAGGCAGTCTCCTCCTTCAAGGTTGTCTTGTCCCTATATTTCTTCCCCTTGATTTGGCACTGTATCAACACCAGACTAACAATAAAATTAAGAGTTCTCATTTGTAATATTTTTTCCATTCCTCTATTTTTCCCCTCTATTAGAACCAGAACACATATATATAGTATGTGTATAACAAGTACATTAAACGGGGTTTAAACTTTGCGTTTTTAGACAGGAGACAGGTTTAGATTGATAAAGTAGAGTAGAAAACGGGATAAGCAGGACGATGAGTTGAGGAAGACAGGTTTGGGAGAACTTCTGGAGCAGGGCATGCAGAGGAATTAAAATACCGGAAGATAGACTAGTGCAAGCCCTTGTCTCAGTATGCTGATGTAAAGTGAAATTGGGGCAGATATATGGAGGGACACGGTGGGCATGATGGAGTTACAAATCCGGAAGTTATAAGGGAGAAGACGAGACGTTCGGCAGGGACAACGATCCCCGCCTGGAGACAGGCAGGAGGCAGTGAATCTAGGAACTGGAGAATCAGATCGGCATGCAAGAAATGGCAAAGTCAGAACGAAGAAATTACTTCCAAAGAGAATATTACTTGTCTCTTGCTGTCATACTTGTTTAAATGGGACAGACATGTTTGAGAGTTAACGCTGCCAGTAAAGACGTACATACATGGAGGAACGGAATGAACGTGGTTTTACTTTTACTTGCACTTACTGCAGACCGTGCCGATCACAGTGGTCGTGCGGTCTTCATCTGACAGAACACTACGATCGTGGGTTCGAATCCCACTCAAGGCATGGGTGTTCGCGTTTATTCTGTGTTATTATGTAGGTAGCGGCCTTGCGACGGGCTGAACACTCATCCAAGGAGTCCTACCGTCTGAAGTGAAGTGAAACGAAGCTCCAAGTGGGAGCAAAAGGCATAAAGATACATAGACTATATCATCATTGTTCTCAACGAGACACGATCCCTGCAGTATCCGAGGGTTGTCGCGGGCAAACGAATCAGGTACAAATAACATACACATTCAATGAGTTCCTGGTAATTTGGTTGTACGTAAGTAAGGTTCTGTGGAGCCGTGCATACACACTGGGCAACTGTGGCCCATGTTAGGATATAGGGGCATCGTGCTAAAGGTCACAGTTGAGGAGTATGCATCGCCACAAGACGTATGAAGACCCAGTAATAGCAATCGATAAGTTCTGACGCAGCCCCTACATACGAGGTGAGAGCAGCATGTACACTGAACGGCTGCAGATTGCATCAAATGTGGCCCACGTTAGGTTAGAGGGGCAGAGTTGAGGATGTTGTACCGCGTCCATAGTTACAATGTACATGTTCTGAAGCGGGTGAACGAGATGACCTGACAGCAGCATTTGTATTTACGTGCCCATACACGGTAGCGTAGCTGGTTGTGGCATTATGCTACAAGCCAGAAGGTCGCGGGTTCGATTCCCGATCAGATCACTGGGTATTTTTAATTGACCTAATCCTTCCCGCCGCATTATGGCCTTGGGGTTGACTCAGCCTCTAACAGAAATGAGTAGAGTGAAGATTCCTGGAGGATAAAGCGCGGCCGGCGCGTAAGGCTGACAACCTTACTGCCATCTGTGAGCCTATTGTCTAATGTGGGAGCCTCGACGTCTCACAAACCTATGGGCCTCCACAAGAATAGCTTTACCTTTACCTTACTCATAGTTGTTGAACGACGCTCCCAGTAGCTCAGACTGTATTACGTCAAAGATGTCAAAGGAAGCGGTCGTGGCCTGATTTGAAGCATTATTTCGGCATTTATCTGGGGCTCAAAACTAAGTAAACCCATAGAAAGTTGAATTACGCATCGCTGGTCTATGGGCCGAGTTCTGAGCCTCAGGCAAAGCAGGAACACTCCTCACTCGCAACATTGTGCAATCAAAATCTGCTCGTCGTCATACAGGAACCCATTTCTACAGAATTCACTTGGAAACGTGCTCAGTACACATCATCACGTGAACACATTTGAACGTGGCGTGTGCGTCTGTCCGTACGTTTCATCTCCGGGATTTTGGTGAAATTTTGTTCTGGACGACCGCATTGGCAGAGGGCTAGCGCTCGTACGTACATGGTTCTCCATCTGAAGACCTCTCACCCTCTCGGAGACTGGCTCCCCAAATGTATAAGGTTCTTAGGACATCAGAAAGCTCGAGGGTAGCAACCTCGCCAGTTCCTCCCCAAATGTATAAGGTTCTTAGGACATGAGAAAGCTCGAGGGTAGCAACCTCGCCAGTTCCTATCGACGGGCTGACAGTGCCAATGTTTATGACTTTTAATCCACCAAAGAGCACACCTTGGCTGGCCCATAAACGGAACAATATTGCTAGATTTCATCCATGTGTTAGTAACATAAATCCTAGCAATATGGTGCGTATTGTTATCTTCCATACTGAGCGAAGAGCAATGCACCTTGCTACTTTATTCTGCAGAAAATGTTTTCGCTTTTGCGACCTCGTATGCTTTTGGACGAGTTACGTTTGAGTCACGTTGTCACGTGTTTTCGTGACTTGTATATGGGGTTTGGATTGCTGAGTCGATTTATTGGATATTCACAAGTCGTATTTTATTGTACTGTATTGTATTGGAGAGGGTGGGCTTCCCCATGCACTTAGACCAACTGTTGGTCCATTGTGCGTCCCCCAATGATATTCTACCAGTCTCTATTCCCTACCGGTACTGGTGCGTGCCATCAGTCCCGACTCAGCCAGCGAGTACGGCCTCTAATGGCTGAGCGGTGTCTCGATGCTTCCCCCACCTACCACAGGCGTTAGAGACTACTGTTGGGCGGGAAATGTCCTGAATTTGGCTCAGTGGTCCCCTTGGGACATAAGGTTCTTTTACGTGCCGTAAAGCTACGACACGGGACCCACGGCTTAAAGTCCCTCCCGGAGGACTTGTTCCCTGAATTTTTCCGCCCTTAAAAATTCCACGACCTCCGCCGGGTTTGAACCCTCGCACCTTGAGTCACGAGGTGGGAACGTTACCCCTAGGCTACGGAGGCCGCATTCACAAGTCGTAACTACAACTGATTATAACACTCTCAAGATTACGGTACCTATAACACATAAAGTTATCAACATCCATTAACACTTCACAGATGAATCCTCACAACTCCTTTCCATAACGGCTTCCTGTCCCTGACTCACGGCTTCTGAGCTGCAACTGCTTAACTGTTTCAAGCGATTTTCCGTGTCGGCTATAAACCTTCAGCACGGACTGCACAGAAAACCTCTTCTATTCTTGTAGAGGCGTGTTTACAATGCAATTGCCTAGCAAATAGTCTCGGCGCGTGTCGTTAAAATAACTGATTCCCTATTGTTATCACGTCCTTACGGTGGAAGGTGTTTACCGGTCGTTGCCTAGAAACGGGTTGCATAACTTTTGTTCTACTGTTGCGTACGTGTATTTCTTAGCAACGGTCGTTTCTTTGGCTCCAGTTCTTGCATTGAGTAAATACTTCACAATCCTATACGCCTATAAAATTACTTCCGTTTCGCAGACATGCTTATTATGCCAACAATAAATCAAATACCGCTAAGAAAACAATCCTGTATGTGTAGACGGACTGTGCATGATTTTATACATTCACCAAATCTATGAGACTCGTAAGAATATTTCCAATTATGATCGTGGAAGCAAAAGGACGGAAACAATTACGAAATGAGGAACTTCATAATTTGGACCCAATATCTAATAGTGTTACGATGTTCAAATAAAGAAGACTATATAGCCAGGAATGCAAGTATCACACACGAAGAGATGAGAAATGCATACACAATTTTGACTGAAAAACCAAAAAGGAAAAACTATTTGGGAGGTTCGGGATTATATTGGAGGATACTATTAAAATTGATTTTAAATAAATGGCATCTGGGAGTGTGGATTAGATTCAGTTGGCCTCACAACAGCCAACAGCAGGGAATATTCCAGTTCGTTGCGCTTTCAGATAGGAGATGGGAAGACAAATGATCTGTTGGATCAAACCTCTGTCTAACCCACTGTCACTTTCTTCGTGAATGCAATATAAATTTGTTAGTTTTGGGGTGTAATGCCGCTAAGGTTACGTACATGTAGATATAGTTTTTGGGTAAAATTGGAATAATAGTAGCTAGACCGTAAGATTAAGAAACAGCCATGATGAAACGAACCAGGAAGCTTGGGTTTACAAAGAATTTAACAGGGAATGCCTGAGTCATTAGAATGCTAGCACGGCAGCGTAAAATCGCTGACATTGAGGAAGACGCTATATGAAGTAGGTCATAAACACTATGGCAGGAGGAAAACGCTGAGTCAGAGGAGGCGGTAGACCCGAAAGAGTCAACCCCTTCTCGATGGGCAACCAATGAGGGGGGCCAAAATCACGTCAGAATGGGCAGGCCAACATACCCGGAACACGAAGAATCAGCAAAGAGAGGTTATATAAACCCTAGAAAACTTAATCAAAAAACCTTTTGCCTTTTGACTTTTGAATAATATTTAGTAACTTAGAGTTCAGAGGGAGGCTATCGCCGAGAGAGCGATGGCCGTGAGTGGGCGCTGGTTGGTGATGGCGAGCATCTGTTTTCTCAGCTCAAGTAAGTGAAACCAACTTCATATAGCCATGAACATTAAGTGTGATAGTGACAATTGTAAAGTGTAAA
>NW_019734980.1:471475-504727 GCF_002891405.2 Cryptotermes secundus | reverse complement strand
TTTAAAAAAAATAAAAAAAAAACACGACGTTTCGGAAACTGGATGTTTCCGTCCTCAGGTGAGGGAAAACACCTATTCTGTTGGGTCCCTTAGAAAGAGCTAGCCTCAATCACTGGACCGAAACGTCGTGTTTTTTCTTAGTTATCTTAAAAACCAGGACGATGGACAAAGTCCGAAAACCCAATATCTCTGTGTGTTATACACCATCGTCAGAATCCTATAGTAACTACTTGTTAGTTCTTGTTCCAAAATCTGTGTATCTTGCCACACTTTCGATGGATCCATTAGCTACCTTTAGAGTAACCTTCTCATTAATGTTTAGAAGTAATACTGATTTTCTTTGCAGAATTTATATTTTCGATTAATTACATTAATATCAACAAAAAGATAAATAAAAATGAAACTAAAATAACACAACAAATATAAAGATATACATAAAGAAGAAAAGCGGTAAGGATATAAATGATCTTTTTTTTTAATTCGCTTAGTGGAGTTTGGAGTCCAACTGGGTCCAGTCAGCACGGCGGCCACTGATTGTCCTAGTGTAGCTTGCCCCGGGTGATTATGATGATGGAGAATTTGGTGGAATGATGATTGGCAGGGGAGACCGAAGTACTTGGAGAAAACCTGCCCCAGAGGCACTTTGTCCACCACAAATCCCACTTGACCAGACCCGGGATCGAACCCTGGCCGCTGCAGTGGGAAGCCAGCTACTAACCGCTTGAGCTGTGGCGCGGCCTAAATGATCCATTTACATTTCGGTTGTATTCATGTTTCAGTAAAGCTGAAATACAAACAGGGGATTTGAGTTCTTCCGCTGCATTTAAGTGGCACGTCTATTCCAACTCCAGGTCCAATTACAGAAAAGAATGAGCCCGCTTAAAACACTCCATCCACTTGAACTAAGCGATCAGCTAGACATATCGCCCTTCACCCCAGCCAAGGAGGCAACTCGTTAAGACATGCCAACTTCCCTCCACACCCCTCGGACTCCTCAGCTTCACATCTTTTCATTAATGAACGAGATTCTTTATAATTTGGTTTAATGTATAAATATTAAAGTCTGGATTCTATTCATCAAACCCAGAAGCTCAACAAGTTATAGAAGGGGATAAAACTTGAGTCCAAATTGTATGGGTAACTACAGCAAAACCTTTGATTATAAAAGAAACTTCTCGTCCCATCTCTCAGCAGTTAACAGTGGGCCTGCCACCTGCTTTCACGCTGGAATCTTGCTCGGCTTATTCGACTCTGAACATGGAGGCGATGTTCCGCCGAAACATTGGTTGATAGTGCTCTCTATTATTATATAATTTATAAATGGGAGACAATACTAACTTTGTGTTGCGCTTCGTAATGCAATCAAAACGGTCCATCTTATTGTAAGATTTGAGGCTTTCACGGCGGTGACTATGAAGAAAGCAGTCTTCTGGGATTTGGCACAAATCCCAGAAGACTGCTTTCTTGTCCATCTTATTGTTTTGCTGAAAGACTGTATTGTGACGCATATACCCTTTGCTAGGCAACGACTCTGTATACACGTTCCAGCGAACACACAACAAGAGGAGCTGTGTTCTCTGTGGATCGTAATACAGCTCGTTGCTAGGTAACGAACTAACAAACGCTCATTCTTGATAACATGTGACACGTGTTTTCCGCGGAGTTCGTGGGTGTCGAAGAATTATAAGAGGATACAGAACGGAATACAGCAAAGTATGAAGGAGTACGAGGGAGTACAAGGGAGAACGAGAATGGAGCGTGTCCTAGTGATTTGTGAAGCGGGTAGATTAGTGATAGCGCTGTAATTGATTGTGATTAAGAGAGACTGTACTCGTACAAGGCGTTAATAATCTAATCATCGATTCCAGAATCCATCATTATTAGTCGTGGAACCCCGGACACATGACAATATAGGGCTCTTTCTGTTGAACTCTTTGCCAAGAATTAGTCCACTTCACACACTCACGCAAGTTTCTTTTTAAGTCATTTTATACTGGATTTTATAAAGTGTGACCCACCCCAGAATGTCATCCAGGCGCACGGGGCCACCGAAGCTGAAGCCCATCTAAACACACACACAAACAAACTTCGACAATCTATTTCGATATTTTGAGAATTTTCTGGGATGTGGCGCCGTG
The DNA here is from genome assembly GCF_002891405.2 of Cryptotermes secundus. Classification (NCBI taxonomy): domain Eukaryota; kingdom Metazoa; phylum Arthropoda; class Insecta; order Blattodea; family Kalotermitidae; genus Cryptotermes; species Cryptotermes secundus. The sequence continues at coordinate 502,589 of NW_019734980.1, read as the reverse complement.
TCGGTTCCTCCGAAACGTCAGATCACACAAGATCTACACAGCGCCACATCCCACAAGATGGCATTCTTCATAGTCACCGCCGTGAAAACCTCAAATCTTACAAGAACACAATTTTTACTGTACAATTTTCCCAGAATACCCCGCCCCCAACCAACTCGTTGAACCCCCTCCCCACACACTTCTGAAACCACTGCTTTACGCTATTCTCTGGATTTTATCTTTTGCTTTTACTTACGATTTGGGTATTTGTAAACTCTTGGCTTTCCAGTCCATATACTCGTAGATCTATCGGACGTGATGACGTCACTGTCTTTGTTATAATGAACTGTTCTAAGAACTTAGTAACTACAATCAAACACATCTCTAATCTGCGCTTACTCTGCAATAGTATCCTACCTTACGGAAGTAAGCGGGAATCACTCCTGGTTCTAGGAAGAGCAGGCAACAGTACCACTGTCAGCGGCTACAAACCAGTTTCTGTTCGTAATGACTTTTCTAAACCAGTTTCATTTACTATTTACGGTCACTTTTTCACATTAGGTTTTAAATTAAATTCTTGACAGCACAGCTTCACTGACTCCAAATCTACCATAAAAAATCTAGTGATTTATCTTGATTTCACTGTCCCTTCAGTCGGCTCTCACCGCCAAGCGATGTCATTTATTTTGATCTTAGGAGTGCTTTCGGCCGTGTCCCTCATGCCCTGCTTCTTCTTCTTCTCATTCTTCTTCTTCAGCTAACTGTTTTGAATTTTCTATTCGTTACGTAAACTGATAACTTAGTAACTGGCCACTGAGCTGCTAAGTTGGCATGTAAATGAATAACAAACTGACATATTATTATTATTATTAATGTTATCAATATTGTGTTGTTTCCTCCAGTGCTTGACTGTAATTAGACTTTGACTTTATGTCGCGTTTGTCCATAATGTAATTACCTGTATGTACACTGTGCTGTGTCTGTAATTGGCCTTGTGGCTGTTGACTCGGCACATAAATAATAAAGAACTGAACTCAATTGAATTATTATTTGATAATTATTTAATAATTGGCCTTTGAGCTGTTGTGTAAGCCATGTAAATAAACAAAAAGTTGGATTAAATTAATAAGTTTATACATTGACCCTTTTAAAACTCGAATTGTTTCACATTTTATTGTTGCTATGGTTATTCCAATCAAAAAATACTAATTGTATATATTTTAATTTCTCACTTCTCAGTGATAGGTTTGATTTATGTTGATGGAGTTATTATTATAATTATTACTGTTGTTTCTAAATATTTATACTCTACATTTCTCAATTCCAATAGTAATTTAGAGTTGTGTCAATGAAATTATTATTAATATTTTGTTTGTTGGTTTACTTTTCTGCGTTAATGTGAGTTTCCTTCAGTGCTTGCCTGTAATTTGTCTTTGATTTTATGTTTGTCCATAATGTAATTACCTGTATCTACCCTGAACTGTCTCTGTAATTGGCCTTGTGGCTGTTGACTCGGCACATAAGTACAATAAAGAATTTAATTATCATCATAATCATCATCCTTCTGTGTAAGCCTCTTGCTTTCTTCGTCAGAGCATGATAACACAATGAATCCATAAGACAGAGCACATGATCCTGTCATGTGATACAAACGCCTACATGAATAGACTTTCCATGTATGCCAGAAACTATTTCTTAGATTTTGTTGAGATTTGATAGCGAGATTTTTAAAAAATAATTGTCGGAAAATTCTGATTTTAACCCACATCGTCCATAACAAGGACTACTTTACGTATGCCCATAAACCGACGTGTCTTCCCCCGCACCAGAGGATGGAAACAATTCAAGTTTCCGAAACGTCGTGTTTTCTAGTCTCATGAATACTGGACGATGGAAAGAGTCCAAAACCCCAGTAATACGGAGTGTTATACTCCAACGTCAGAACGTTTTAGACTCTACTGAACTGTACACTTTCAAATTCGTATGACAATGTACTTCAGCAGACCCATGTTGCTCTCTGTAGAGCTCTTGGAATAATTCTGCGAGCAGACAATAAACTGCAATGCCGGCAGCAGCAGTCAGCTGGCCAAGGGCACGGAAGATTTATGTGCTGCAGTTATCGGCATTAACTATTCATTTACTGTTTTGTCTAGCTTAATTAACTGAAACTTTGAACTATATTCCGCATGGCAACTTCCGTGGTGACCGCTGGTAGCCCCTGGCGCAGTCAGTCGTGTACCCAGCATTGCATTCGGTGCAGCTGGGATACTCATGCTATGCACTTAGCCTACTTTCCTAACCTTGAGAAAAACAAAAGCAGGCTTATACTGTCTGCGTGTCTGTGCATCTCCCTCATTAACTTCTGAATTCCTGAACCAATCTTTACGAAACTTGGTACTTATATCATGGCACCTGACAGATTAACGGACTGTAAGATTAAACACATGAATGGTTAGGCAGACATACAGATGCATAGACATACAGCTGAGACAGACAGGCAGACAGACAGGCACAGAGAGAGGGATAGATAGTTTTGATTTTTAAGGTATTATTGGTTTTACAACAAGAAGATAAAATTTACAGTACATATTAAGTATTATAGATTCTGAACGCTGTAGACTGCATCTGTACAATCAGACGAGGTTGCATATGTAATCATTATAGCGTATCAATTGTAACCGCTCACTTCTTTGTGCCCTTTACGTTGTGCGCCACGCTCTTACCGTCCTCCTTGATCCTACGTTGTGCTCCACTTATCAGCGCCCTCCCTCTTCTCGTAGATGTCGAGAAGTTAGATGGAAAGGGAGAATTGTGGTTGCTGGAGCTGTTACGCGAGAGCAGGTAAAGACGGGAGTAACTGGGTTCTGTTCAGTAATCAGTAGAGCTGAGTTCCTATCCCGGGTCTTATACGGGTCTGGCTCGGGCAGGGCAGGAAGAACCTTTCTGCTTCAATCACACACACACACACACACTTTAGACCGTTGCACTTAATGGTCATTTAATCCCTTCCAGCTTTCTGAATACACTGAATTTATTAATATACTTAATTTGAACTTTACTTATACTACTTTACGGAAGGGCCGTAGTTGTAAATTTAGTGTCCGACTTTGCCGAAAGTTGTGTNCCTTTCCGAATTTGCTGAAACTGCCAGAATTCTAGGAAATTACCAGATGTTACTTCCTGTCCACATAGCAAAACTTGAACTATGTCCCTTCCGCGTGTAAGAGCTGGCTATCTGCCGGATCTCTTTGTTTGTAATTTTGTTAATCTTAACTTAATACAAATTTAATTTACACACAATAGTCCTCCAGTCAGAATGAACGGTTACACAATCAGCATAAACATTCGTTTGTCAGCCAGACAGATAGACAAGTACATAGCTATACAGACAGGTACAGAGACAGCGCGGAAGTACCAACTCGTGAGTAGCACATGCTAAATTATTTATCACACCCATAAGCCTATTTGGGTCTGTGAAAGAAGACCGAGTTAAGTATCCTCTTACACTGCATTACACGCGTGTAATATGCATGTCACACTATTCGGAAATCTTCACTGAAAGTCGTCATTTATCCAAATTGTAGGGTGGAAGCAAGCTAGCTCGGTAATGCATGCAAATACATTCCCTTTGCGAACAGAAGTGCTGGCGGTCTGCATTCAATAAACACGCTGAAGAAGGCGAACGCGCCCATTAACTATGCATCAGTTGCTACACGCAGAGTCAAGACAAGCAATCTCATCTGACACAGCCGTCAGGCCCGACGAAATGGTTCTGTCAACCCGAACCCCTTACGAGAACAGAAATGAACCACATTTTAAAACAAAACGCTCAGGGAAGTTGTCGCATTTGAGAAGGATGATATAATCATATTGTAACGTGTTTCGTTACAGAAGACGCCGTAGAGATGGTTAATTGGTTTATTTAACAATTACAAATAACGGCTACAATTAATTATCACAATATTACGGGTTTCCACACTTTACAAACCCTACAACAAAATCTCTTGATGCTATATTCAAGAGTCTTCACGTATTAATAACGCGGGAGCTATACAAGTCTCCCTGAATTACACACTCCAGATATAACTGGTTATCACTGGTTGCTGGCTAACTCGGAACTAACTCGGAGGTAGCTCGAGGACTGACTCGGCGGTAGCTCCAGGACTCACTGTGAACAGCCTTCGCTGCGCCTCATGTAGCCTCGATCGGACAATACAGAAAACGGCCACGTAATAAGCACCCTTGTTGCCTGGCGCTGTGTTGCTAGTAACGCTAGCGGTAGTAACCGCTGTTACCACCGTCGTCTCTCGCAATCCTGTTGCGTCACCGTTATGTTACCGTGCGGAGGAGGGGGAGGGGAGCGCTGACTCACCCGCCGCGTCACTGCTGGTGGGGGGGGTTCTCCTTTGCGCAACATGTCACAATATAATTCCAGTTATTATGTAATAGCGGTGTAAACAGATATTCTAGTGCTGTTAGAGGAGTGAAATCTAGGAGACTACGATGTGCTGGGCATGTTGCTAGGATACCAAATGCGCATGACACTCTAGGAAATCGACCACTTCGATATTGAAGGAAATATCCGTGGTCTACCCCAGAATCTACCTGACGTCGGTGAGTGCAGAAAACAATGTCAGAATAGTCTGTGGGACAGGAAATGAAATATAAATCTTTATAATCCTAAGCTGCCATATTAACTACAAACCAATACAAAAACGAAGCTAACAGTTATGTGGAGCAAGCTATTCTCAAACAGGGGAACCTGAATATTGACAAACATGCCACATATTCAGTTATTGGCTTTCGGTGCCACCTGGGAACTTCGGAACTCCGCTCAGGTTCATCTGACATTCTTGCGAATGCATACCTCATTTAAGCTGCTACGAACTTCGTGTGATCAGTCAATAATACAGGTAAGTTGGAGCTGAAATACCAGAGGAACTGTAGCAGAACCTCGAAATGGGATGGGTTTGAAGCGAGAAGAACTTCGTAGTAACACCATGCGTTATCTTTGCCAGCTGTCCACACGTCAGCATGAAGCTAAGTTTGGAGAAATGGGGGGGGGGGACAGACGAGGCTCTTAACCACAGAGAAGACAATCTAGGAGAAGGAATCTGATGAAAAGTCAAGTGGAGACAAGATCCCAAAATCATAGCGAAGGTACCGGACGGAATCCGAGACAAAGAAGTCCTTCGAGTTGTGATGTGAGCTGAAAGCCTATTGGCATTAAGCAACTGGATTCTCAAACGTTACTGGGCGTAAGAAGAATGGAATAAGTATCAAAAGAAATGCCCGGATTGTTTCGAAAGAATGTCTGAAAACCAAGCACCCGAAGTTGCTCGAAGAACGGAAGAGTCTCAGGAAATGTGAACACGGTTTCAGTTCTCTTGGTCGAAACAGACCGTGATGCTGATGATGGTGGTGACAAATAAAGCGTATGAAATAATTGCACAATGACCGAGTTTTCTGTGCTTATTTAATTATTGTTCGTATCTGTCCATAACTCCTACCATCCGTAAATCAAAACTCAGTTTTCTCATCTCAAAGAGAGTTTATCGTGAATAAAAAGTTATATGACATACAACATCGATCTCTGTGTCGCAGCTTTTTATATTAAATCCTTTTCGACATGAAGAATATTTTAAATGAAGGCCGAATTACCGTCTACCGCACTGAAATTAATTCGTATTTGTAAGTGCAAGTGGGTGCTACTCGTTCCTCATGCTCATGAGGTCGTAGGGTGAATTTCGGAACGGGAAATTGCTTGCGAAGTTTTCTACAGTTTTCTTCTATAAAACCTATGCAAATAAAGTTCATTCAAACTTATATGATAATGGAGTGGCCTCCGTAGTCTAGAGGTAACGTTCCCACTTCATGACTCGTAGTACGCGGGTTCAAACCCGGCGGAGGTCGTGGAATTTTTAAGGGCGGAGAAATTCGGGGAACAAGTCCTCCGGGAGGGACTTTAAGCCGTGGGTCCCGTGTCGTAGCTTTACGGCATGTAAAAGAACCTCATATCTCCTAAGGAGATCACTGAGCTAAATTCAAGGACATTTCCCGCCCAACAGTAGTCTCTAACGCCTCTGATAGATGGGGGAAGCATTATAGATACCGCAAAGCCAGTAGAGGCCGAACTCGCTCACTTGGTCGGGACTGATGGTAAGCACCAGTATCGGTAGGGTATAGAGACTGGTAGAATATCATAGAGGGAAGCACAATAGATCAAACTGGTCGCGGTGCATGGGGAGACCTACCCTCTCCAATAACTAACTAACTAACTATATGATAATGGCGTGACACAATGTACAAGGCTCTTTATTTTGATTCCCAAAGCATTAGTTTTAAATACTTAAACCTAAGGTTTTGGGAATGGGTTCTAGATTCGTCTTCCAGGATATGAGAATAGTTCTACCCACGGACTCTCCACCAGAAGATGGAAACAGCACCTACTTCCGAAATTCTGTGCTCTTCATATTAAATTAAAACCCTGTAAAAAGGAGTTAGCTGCTGAGGTAGGCGTATGTCACAAAACCGTGCTCCACATTCTGGACGATATTCTTGGATAACGCAAAATTGCAGCGCGTTGGGTACCCCATACAATGCCGGAGGTGCAACAATGGCAACGTTATGCAATTGCACAGGACTTGTTGGACCGGTACCAGAGCGAAGGTGACGACTTCCTTCGAAGGATTATCACTCTGGACGAAACTTGGGCTCGCTCGTAAGAACCGCACTTGAAGCGACAATCAAATGAATGGAAGCATCCTGGCTCTCCTCGTCCAAAGAAAGTGCGCCCTACACAGAGTAATGTGAAGGCGATGTTCATTGTGGCATATGACACTGATGGAGCGATACTGCACCACACTGTATCTCAACGACAGACAGTAAACGCTGCCTACTACTGCAATTTCCTGCGTAATCATCTTCGTCCAGCACTCAGGAGAAAGCGACGACACATGTTGGCAATGAACCCCATCATCCTTCATGACAATGCAAGGGCTCATACTGCTGACGCTGTCAAGGATCTCCTTCGCCGCTGGCGATGGGAGATACTGCAACGTCCGTCATACTCACCCGATATGAGTCCGTGCGATTATGATATCTTTGCCAAAATGAAAGAACCACTGCGAGGGACACGTTACAACACAAGAGAGATGATTATTCATGTTGTAGGGCGGTCACTGCTGGACATCAACAGAAGTGGACGCGCTGATGGTGTACGACGCCTTCCACAAATTTGGCAGAAGGTGGTACACATGGGGGGCGATCATATTGAAGGAATGTAAGTGTGTTTACCTCAGGTAATAAAGTGATTTCAGAACTAGAGGCGTTGCCACTATGTATATGAAGATGAAGAAGCGTCTTAAAGAAATCAGAAATCTAATCAATTCATTTATAACCGTTTTCGCATCTCCACTGAAGCCACACAATTAAAAAATTGCGTCGTTAAATAGTCCCTACATCGTTTAATGAATACAGATGCAAGGAAGCACACGCAATATGGCATGCAGGGCATCTCACAGACGGCGGGTCACATGGTGCCTGGCAGTGACAGACGGGCTAACAAGTCACAAGTCAATTCATTAAGTTCGAAGTCACTTGAAGATTACGTGACACAAGTTTAAGAATATTTTATTGAGCTCTGTCCACCGTCCTATGTTTTAAATAACGTTTCGGAAATGAGCTTTGTTTCTGGATTTGATGGGCAGAGTACAAAGAAATTCTGACTCTAGTGGAGCCTACATTGAGCTGCTCTCAGGATATGCGATTCCCACGGAGCAGGAATTCCCTCATGTCTTGTACGCTTTAATACGGGTATAAAATCCATTTCCGAAAATTTCTTATATATATAAAACTAGAGCGAATGACGAAATCCAGAAAAGAAATTAACTTCAATTCAGTGTCCCGTTATTTCGGTGCAGCCTGTACACCGTGGCGGAATTGAGGGGATTTGACCGCGACGTGAGTTGTGAACAAATGGGGCAGGTTCGGATGTGTAGCAATGCGACTCTATTACCGTACTCAGAGCTAAGCACATCATCTGTTGACAAACAATGTCAACAGAATGATTAAACAGGAGAGGAAAACACATTATTTAAACCGCCTGAGGAAACGAAAATGTATAAAAGATGACGCGTTCAAATGTGACTGAAGCTAGAAAATGAACATTAATTAGATGCTGCTGTTCTTCAACACTTCCTCAACAATTATGTGTCACTGACGTCATTTTATACCAATAATTCAACTTATTCTACCCCTCTTCCTCCTTATATTGCTCTCACTGCTATTACTTACTCTTCTCCTCAAAATTTTTCTGCTATTCGTGTTACTTCCACTTCTTTTCCGGCTTCTCTTCTATCATGCCTTTATCAACAACAGCTCATTTCCATACAGCTCTTTTCCTTCATTTCTTATATTAGGCTTCGTCTTATTAGACATCATCATCATCATCACCATCAACGAGTTTTGCGCCTCTCGATCTGTTCCGTTCCTCTGTCATATCCTGCCACCGTACCTTCGGGCGTCCAGTGGATCTTGTCCTCTGGTGTACATTCCATGCACTCAGGTTCCATCCTTTCAACATGATGAATTCAATTAAGCCTAGTATTCTCAATTCAATTATTTAAATCGAACATACTCTCATGTGTTTATGGTCCTGTGACTAATAATGACAGGTTTTGCATTCGATGATTGGATTTATTAACACCTTCTCGTACAATCACTCTTAATCACAATCAATTACAATAACTCGCAATCAATCTTCAGCCGAACCCTTCGTCCTTGACTGCCGAGGACTCGCTCCATTCTCGTTCTGATTTCAAAGTCAAAGTCAAAGTTACTTTGCGACTGGCGTCAACTGAACTCTTGCGGTAATAGTCCTTATGTAACATTCTCTCTGACGAGAAGATGTGTTTGCTCTTACGAATACGCTTGGCCTTTTCTGTTCTCTACTACTTATGTAGTATCGAGGCGGACGCACAGAAAACACCGCCTTCTATACTGCTGTATTTATAACGCTGCTGCATGGAAATTGAAGTTATCTGATTGTTGCCTGTCTATTCGTTGTCGCGGGAATGTGTTTACCGAGTCGTTGCCTAGCAACGAATGAAAGAGATCAAACTGAAAATCGAGTTCATTAACTCGCTGTCTCACATCATAAACGAACTGAAGACTATGCCACATAAAACCATACCTTGGCGCACTCTTCTGAGACCAAACTAACATAATCTAACGGCAGGCCACACTACTGAAAGTACTTCTCTATCACAAACAATACCAATTTGGCGGTCTTGCAAACTTCTGAAGCGGGAGCCCAATGTACTGTATTGTTGTGAAAATTTTATCGCATCATGTCTTCAACAAATCTAAGTTTATTCTAGGCCGCACCATAGCTCAAGCAGTTACTCGCTGGCTTCCCACCANTCTCTATATATATATATATATATATATATAGTGTAACGTGTTTAGCCACTGAAACTTGTCGGTAACGTGTGCAAGTCCAATCCCACTTCTGACACCAGTGTAACGCGTTTAGTTACTGAAGACGCCGTTCGGATTGTTAATTAGTTTATTTAACAACCTACAAGTATCGGCTACAATTAATTATAACAATGTTACGGGTTTCACACTTTACAAACCCTACAACCCAATCTCTTCACACTATCACGATTCACTTGTTACAACTGAAATCGGTGACTACTACAATTCAATTCACTCCTTACTGCTCACTGCTGGCTAGCTTCCAACTTAACTCGTAGGCTGCTGACTTGAGAACTCAAGACACGTGACAATTTGGTGCATAAATATGCATGCCTAGGTATTTTGCACTAACCAAAGTAACTTGACAGATCTGAGCCCTGTAGCTATTCAATAACTTCCCAGCATTTTATCGAACCCGAAGGTTCATTACCATGTTCACAAGAGCCCTCCATTGGTCGATATCCTAAGCCAGATCAATCGATTTCATACACCCCATCCTATAACCCTAAGAACCATTTTAACATTGTTCAACAACATATGCCTTGGTCTTCCTAGTGGTCTATTTCCTTCAAGCTTTCCCATCAAAATCATATATGCATTCCTCTTCTCCCAATGCCTGCTACATTCCCTGCCCATATAATCCTCCTTGACTTGATCTTTCTAATTATACTTGGAGAAGAGTACAAGTTATGAAGCTCCTCACTGTGCAGTTTTCTCCAACCTCCTGTCACTTCGTCTCTCTTCGGTCCAAATATTCTCCTCAGCACCATGTTCTCAACACCCTTAGTTTGTTTTCCTCCCTTAATGTCAGAGACCAAGTTCCACACCCACACAGGACCACAGGCAAAATTATAGTTTTTTATATTCTAATTTTTACGTTTTGGGACAAAAGACGTGAAGACAAAAGGTTCTGGACTGAATGGTAACAAGCATTACCCGAATCAACCTCCTCTTAATTTCCTCCTGCATCAGGTATTGATTGTTTCTGATGTTCCAAAATACGTATTTGAAGTGTGCCACACTGTAAAATCATCCGTTGGCTACCTTCATGTCATGATTTTGCTCTGCATTCTGGTGACGAGACAGCAAAACTACAGACCTACCATTGTGGCCAGCTTACTTGTATAACCGATGTGACATAGTACAGGTAAGTTTCATGATTTAAATATCCCATAGTTCATAGAGTATCATCTTCTGAAATGTGGCGCCGTATAGACTGGCAGAAGTTCACCGATGTTTCAGAGGAATATACTCTTTCCACCTTCAGGTTGGAAAAGTAGGCAAAGCAATTTGCTGGCAAGGAGCAGTCTGCTTATTGTTGGTTACTTGCTGGACTTATATTTCAACCTGAAAATGGGGGCAGTGTGTTTCTCTGAAACATGGGTAACATTGCAACGGACATCACCTCGCATTGCATAAGATGATACTCAACACAGCCACTGCTGCGAGAACACAGATTAAAATGCAATACCACCTGCAAATACCAATGACTAAGTTGCTATGAATATTTAACCTAACACTTCCGTACCAATTTGGAGAGTACAGATACATAGACCACCATATGGGACAACAGAAATTCACACCGATATCTGAGAAATACCTGATGATGAAAGGCAAGAGTTCTCCCTGTGCTTAATAAAGTACCAGCTAGTTTTCCGTACCAACCTTCCTTAGTTTGATCAGTGAGGACAACTTGCAGTGGCCATCATGCACCATCCGAAGGTAGGAACAGGTGTAGCAGGGATAGCGCCATTCCGACTGAGCTGATATTGCAAAGGCGGGTTGGAACGTGCTATGAACATGCACGGAGAGTGGCTGTGTATCCCCTAACTTCAGCACTCCTGTCCGGGCCGCTTTACCCCGGTCCCGTCTAAACAGGAAGATGTGTCCGCTCTGCAGCCACACAGATCGTCTTTACTGTGCCAGAACTGCAAATTAACATTTACATAAAGCCAGAAGTGTAATGTAAAGAGCTGATAAAATCAGTCGTGAATGTGAAACTGTCGAATCTTCTTATTTCTCCGTATCTCCCATAAAGATAAAAAAACTGTAGCAATTCTTTCCTGCTGTTTTACATGAATATGGTATTTGAGCATTTATTGAAAGGGCGGATGGTAGAGATCGATGATGCTGGGAGAGGGAGAAAGTAAAGGAAGGAAGAAGAAAACTACATAATGAGGAGCTTCGTAATTTGACTTTTTAGCAAATAAAAATGTTAAGGGGCAAAGTTTATGGGTTTTGCATGGGTGACGTGGTGTGGAGTGCACTGATCTCTCGTAGCAGGCCGACGTGAACTTGTAAGGAGCCTTCGGAATCTAAGGGCGAGGAATTTGCTTTCCAGAGAAGTGACTATCAGCTACTCAAGAGGCATTCTGCTCCGTGGAGATTTATGTTCAGAACGTTAATTTACTTCCTGGTAACGAGGCTAATGAGGGAACTAAAAAAACTGTTCACTGTTTAAACATCAGTTGCAGCGATGCTATCGGGTGCAGTCACTCACCGTGTCTGGAAGCGCCGGGACGCCGGACGTCGCGGCACAGCTTTCTGCTCCCCACTTAGCAATTCAGCGCACTCTCTTGTGACTGACCAGACAGACAGCGAAACAAGAGAACGATGTGACATGACATAAAACCCAAACGTCTGTGTCGGGCTCCTGAGGTACATCTAAATTTGTTTCACGTTCTTGCCGACAAACAGAGAGAACTTCCAGGCTACAGCACATTTGTACACGTCGCTGTTTGTGTTTCCTTAGTTTACCGAATAACCTTATTTCAGTTTAGCAACTTTTACTGTAAGACTCATCCAGAATGCAAAATTTTATCGGAATCGGTCGAATACACCTGCAGATGTAAGCTTGAGAACCATGCGTGTTACTCAGAAATATAAACAGTGCTGTAGTGAAGACACGCAATGATAATCTTTTGAGGTTTATATTCATCACTGGTATTGTCGTGATCATTGAATTCCAGAGATCATGGCGAGTTGGGCATATAGCATGCATGGGGAAAGGAAGGACTTGTACAATATTTGTAAGGGGAATAGGGTCAAAAAACGCTATTTGCGAAAGAGAAATATGTATGAGAGAGACATAGCAGAATGGACAGATGATCCAATTCGGTTATCAAAACCAAATTAATAAGGATACAGACGAACACCCATATAGAAAGAGAACTTAAAATAAACAAAGGATATTTGTGGTTTTATTATCCCAATGAAACTGCATTTTGACATAAAGATGATAGACTAGTTAAGACTTCTAGAAAATCACATAAAGTCGACCGTCATAATTAACCTATAGATGGGAGGGACATGTAGTACGTGTATAACAAATGTGAAATACGTAAAAGATTTTAGTCGAAAAGCTTCAGAAAAAGATAACTTAGTAGATAAACTTGGACCACATGTTAAATGTATCCGAAGAGAACTTTATTACAAAAGGATTAATTACATTCTCTATTTTTGTGTAGTCCACCTGAGGATGACGTCTTTAAGTTCGAAGAAAGTACTCGGTGATTAAGAGTTTTTAATGTAAATTTGTGTGACGTTAATCTCAAATCTTTAGTGATAAAACAATCACATAAAATAACTAAAGTGGTCAGGATATGATTGTATGGTACGTTTTTGAGAATCCTGCAATCGTTTTTATGTTTCCTTTGAAAATTTTAGCTGTGAGGTCTAGGGGAAGTGATAAAGAGATTGGATTGAACCAGATGTTTAAAAGACCTGGGGCTAAACTTACGTTACAGAAGAAACAGAACACCAGCTTCAAAATTACGGAGTGGGGCAGCAAACTGTATTGTCTTAGGTTCCATATAAGTTGTACACTATTTCCCTAAGTTTATGAAGAATCTGTTTATGTGCTGCGGTCACAGGACAGCAGTAACGTGACGTCCATGTGCTTCCTCTCCGGTCTCAGGGAATATTTTCTGGTATTCTCATCCGCACAGTAGTGGCAGCAGAGAAGATCAAAAACTGTAAAATTATTTTCTTCTCCTTGCTGAAAGCACTTATTCTTTTTTGCCTGCTTCGTGCTCCTATCTGTGCCTCCCAGACCCCACAACCCCGCACTTTCTTCCCACGCCTCCTCCTCCACCCTGCGTGGCTCCTTCGATCCGCTAACTTTCATATGTTCTTTGCACGTTTAGAAGTGAACGTATAATAGGAAGTTCGTTTCTATCAATCCGTTTTCGTATGTCATCTCAACGAATGTCGTGGTCAAGTGTTTCACAGTCGGGAGATCCTGGGGTCACATCTCGGGCCGGAAACCGACTGTACAAACCGTGTTCTCCGTGCTCCTACAGACTGGAACAGCTCCACGCTTCTGATAATGATCGGGGTGGTGATCAACAACAGTGGAAACCTTCTAAACTTGAATTCGGCAGGTACCCGGCTTTCTAGAGGACTCGTGACAACCCTGCGATGTACGGAGATCTCCGCTGCAAGCCTTCTTCAATGTGTTACTCTTCTCAAACTCAGGGCCATTTCCAGACGTCACTTGCTGCTATAAATCTTCCGAACTTTAAATAAAACATTTAAGTCAAACATAAGCATCAACATGATGATAACATGGACTATAGACGGGGTTTGGATTGGTGAATAGATTTATTGACCACTTACAGGTCGAAACTACGTCAGCATCATGACTCAGTCCGGTGTGCAGAGGTTTTCATAATCTCATTCTTTTCAACTGCACTCCTTTCTTTGCGTCATGTTGCAGACATCGTGTCTTGACTGTTACATGTCTTGACGCATGCCGTGTGCGGCCTACCGAAGACTCCACTTAGCGGCTTGCCATATGTTTGTTATTTCCTCATTCAATGTAGAACAATTCATAAACATGCTTTAATTACAGATATATATCTCCGTGCAGTTTCATCGTCAAATGCCGTTTTGGCTTGCTGGTCTAAAACATCATCACTAAAGTCCAGAGTAAAAATAAACGTCTTTGAATCTTCAAAATGACCACAGTAAAATACAGTAGCATCAATCCATGTTTTCCCTCCAGTAAAGATAGGCAATGAAGGTAGTGAGGCGTCTGGTAGTTCATTTTTGTATGTCTCCAACCAGACAGGGTCTTCACAAACACCTTCTTTGCACCAGGCTTTAAATTATTCACTTCTGAGAAATTTACCTGAATTTGCTTGGTTACTTACTGTGTTAAGCCAGTACGCTGAGCATGTCATATGAATGAGATGCGGATCAAGTAAGTACCTTCAAAGTAGAAGCCTCTTTCTACATAGAGGCAGCAGCGTCTGGGAGGAGTACAGGAAACTTATCTGGCCATAGCAGACGCACAGAGCAGTTCACAACCTGTTCGCTCTCAGATCTTTCAGGCAGTAAGATATGGCCTTCAGTTTCGGCATCCTCAGGCGAGAGAAGAGAGATCAGATTACACACACGCAGCTTCAGCAAGAAGAAGCTTCAAATGAATGGTACAATCTCAGGACACAGGATCATACAAACACATTCACCACATGGCAGGATTCTAAGCAATGCAACCTGCCACGTCCCTCAGATACTTCGCAAGACCGAAATCTAAGTCACATAAAACATCATTCTTCATCAACAATAGCGAGTATCTAATTATAGGCAAACCCACGGCACCTAAGGTAAGATAAGGTAAAGTTGTCCTTATGCTTAACTAATTAAGCACTACGCCATGAAGGCGTTTGGGGAAATGGATGTATAGATCCATATTTCCTTGACCTAGGCAGTAGTTGAAGGTGAGTGATCAGCTTCACGCCCCGGCCGCTTCACCCCCGGTACCCATAGAACAGGAGGTGGGTGAACCCCAGAGCCGGTCTGGACGAATTGGAGAAGTGAAAATTCCTGACCCCACAGGGACTCGGACTCCGACCCCTCGGTTGTCCAGCCCGTAGCCAGTCGCTATACCGACTGCGCTATCCCGGCTCCTCACGTCCAGCCCGTAGCCAGTCGCTATACTGACTGCGCTATCCCGGCTCCTCACGTCCAGCCCGTAGCCAGTCGCTATACCGACTGCGCTATCCCTGTTTTTTTTTTATAATGTAAGAACATAGAGGAAATTAAGTCAAATTATATATCATGTACAGTAAATACATACACGTATTTTGCTTTTCAGATGCCAACTCCAGTGACAAGACATTCAATAACAAAATAACTTGCAATACAGGGGAATGTAAAAGAAAGCATGAAACGTAAAGAAAAAGGAAAGATTTCGGAAGAAGGTTGCACCTTCTGTCTTATTATATTTCTTCTTCTTCTTCTTCTTCGGTACTCAAAGTTTTCCTGCTGCTACTATACGAGAATTTGCGTCTGGACATGATTTCACGTTACGCTGTTTCTCACACGGATGTTTCCTGCATGGTTGGCAAACTTCACGGTTGTGCTATATTCGCTGCTTTAACAAACTACATCTACTGGAGATGATTTTCAGCATATTAATAAAATACCCACAACACCGAGAAATGCTGACCTTCATGTCACTATGCAGTGCACTATACGAGAAAGCCCCCCATAAGGGACGTCGTGGCTACGGTAACACCAAACATGCTTCAAGCCTGGATATTTGTCGTGCCACGAAGGGAGCCCACATTGAAATATACCGAGCAAGTTGTATACTTACAAAAAAACTTTGATAGCTGCCCTTTGTAATGGTGTAACCCATAAATGTGTATAATACATAAATGCTTTCTGAGATATAATTGTTTTATTTTGGATAACTTTCATCCGGACAACCTGTATTTGATAAACAGATCAGAGTGGCCGCGGGGTCTAAGGCACGAACTGTCTTCGCCAGCTCCAACACTGGGGTCGTGGGTTCGAATCCCACTCGAGGCATGGATATCCGTGTGCGTTTATTCTATGTTCGTATTGTTCTGTATGCAGGTAGCGGAAATGTGACGGGCTGATCCCTCGTCCAAGGAGTCCTACCGACCGTGTGTAAGATTAAGAAACTGAAAACGCGGTCATGATCCTAAGGTCTGTAGAGCCATAGAGAGAGACAGAAAAAATGTCTGGTAATTAAACTGTATTGGTAGAAATAGTAAAAAAAAAAAATCGTGGCCTGTAGTCTGCAAGCGAACTATACCGACCGAGCGCCCGCCGCTTGTCAGCGAAGTTAGTGCCAACTTTTTGCGGATAGAGGGTGTCGCGAGGTCAGCGCAACGGATCTCCACGGCAGAAATAATTACCCTTGTAAAACTCATAGTTTAAAGAGAGCCAATCTAGCTAATTTAAGGGAGGGAACGTCATTTGAAAGTATCGGTTTGCAGAAGCTGGTTACCTCGGACGGCGTCCTTCCGAAAACAATCTTCATTCAATTCTCGAGCTGAACAGGCGTTGAAACTGCGCCGCTCCGATATTGTAACGATTCAGCGGCTAAGTTAGTTCATAAGTACAACAGAAATTAACTGTGATGTAAAGCGTTACGATTATTTGTGATAATATTAAACAGGGCACTTACATTGTTATTTCTTCCAAGAGCGTTGTGTGAAACAAGTGAAATAAACCAATTAGTGTTCGTTCTCTACGGTGTATAATTTAGAACTAATCCATTCTTCTCGCCCTGTCAGAGCAAGGTCCGTTAAGCCCTGACAGTGAGCCTCTCCTCTACTCATTCTCGCTACCGGCGACTACCATTCGCCCTCACTTTGGATACAT
Source organism: Cryptotermes secundus (assembly GCF_002891405.2). Taxonomy (NCBI): domain Eukaryota; kingdom Metazoa; phylum Arthropoda; class Insecta; order Blattodea; family Kalotermitidae; genus Cryptotermes; species Cryptotermes secundus. The sequence continues at coordinate 485,489 of NW_019734980.1, read as the reverse complement.
TCTCCGTGAGCAAGTAAAGGCTTACGGCTTCCATATACGTGGTCTGACAATAAAGTTCGCGAATTCATCGCTGTAAAAGTGCTGCTGAATCTCACTGTGGTCACCTTCAAAGTACTCACCTTGGGAAGCTATGCACAGATGCCAGCGCCTAATCCACCCTTCAAAACAAATTTTGGGCCTGGTTTTGTGGAATGGCCTTCAGAGCTGCCGTCGTATTACTCCTGATGTCATCAGTGTCATCAAAATGCCTTCCTTTCAATATTTCCTTTATCTTCTGGAACAGAAGAAAGTAACTGGGGGCTAGATCCGGTGAATAAGAAGGGTGTTCGAGCACAGTTATTTGTTTACTAGCTAAAAGCTCCCTCACAGACAGTGCCGTGTGAGCAGGTGCATTGTCGTTCGGGTCGTTTGCGTCTATGCAAACATACGCAATATAAAAGTCAAGATTGTGATTTGTTAACATTTTAAACGTATACAGGTATGAAATGTTCTGCATTCATTCATTCATCATCAATCTGTCAAGACGACAGGTCCAAAGTCTCTTCCAAAACAGCTCCTCCACTTGATGCGGTCTAGAGCTTTCTCCTTCAAATGAAAATATCCTCTTCTGTCCCCAAGGTCATGCAGCATCTTCTTACGTCTTCTTCCTCGTCTTCTGGTCACTTCTATCCGCCCCTCTATCTTTCCTTCAATAACTTCTTTTAGAAGGCAGTTACCGCGTAAGATATGACCAATCCAATTAGCCTTCCGTTTTCTTATTTCGTGTAGGATATTCCTCTGCTCACTGACTCTAAATAACACTTCTTCATTTCTCACATAATCGATCCAACTGATCTTCTCCATCCTTCTCCAACACCACATTTCGAAACTTTCCAGGTGTTTCTGATCTACTGCCCTAAGTGTCCAAGTTTCAGCCCCATACAAAGCCATTCTCCAAATGTAGCGTTTCACTAGTTTCTTTCTCAAATTTAAGTCCAATTTGCCGGTAAAAAGATTCTTCTTCTTGCTAAATGCAGCTTTTGCCATGGCAATCCTAGATTTAATTTCACAAGTACACCTTCCATCATCTGTTAACAAGCTACCCAAATATTTGAAACATTTCACATTCTCCAGTTGTTTTTGGTCTATCTTTTAACAACCCGATGTCTAGGCATGGCTGAGTAATGTCGACAACGCTTATATCATGCATATATATAATATGAGTGGATCTATACAAAAAGAAACAACATTTTAAAATAACATTATATATTTTGTTCTCGCCCTGACAAAGTTAAGGACATTTAAATGCAAATTCCATTCTTGTAAGAGAACCAAATTATAAAGAAGACAAGACAGTAAATTTAATTTCATCTCCCTCTCTGCGAGCGCTGGAAGGTTAGCTTCTCCCTAAGCAGTGTGACATTTCCTTGCGCAGTGTCGGAGTGTCGGAGTGTCGGCCCGCAACGGAGTACGGGGCATAAAGATTCGCCTTATTTCATTTCGCTGCCTCAGCGCCACAGGGTGAAACGAGTCACAACTTTTATACAAAGAAATTACCTCCTCGCTTCACGAACGATGAATTAATTTTTACCTTAACGCTCTTTAGAGAAATGAACGGTCATTTTCAGCACAAAGGTAAAGGTCTTCATGAGTGAATAGATTCAGGCTCTGACTTCTTTACCTTCGTAAAAAGAGCCACGTTACTGAATGATTAGAAGGATAGGTAGAACTCTCGGATGTGGCTGCGAAAATAATTTATGGTTCGCACTTACCTGTACATGTAAACAATTCTCGACATATTATCTCTAGCTTGAAAAATCCGAATTAAGTTTATAATCGCCTTCAGTATTTCTCTAATATCCACCTTAATTTAGTGGCAATTGCTGCGCCTAAGCCCACGGTTGAGGCCTGGACGACAAAATAACAATTTGTCGCATTTATATTTCACAAATGTATTAACATCCCCTGAAACGCAGCTCTTATTTGAGCTCCTTTGGGTTAGCAGGGAAAATCTACTAAGAAGTATTTTACACTTACAATTATGCTCTTTTATGATCATTTATTGCACGGAGTTTGCCAAGGTACCAACTCATGACTTTATGCTGAAACTTACTATGTTACACTATTAACGTTCGTGCGAGGAAGAAGACAAACTTGATCAAGTTCTCTCCTTCTTCGTCTACTCATTTACCATCTTTCGGCTTCTATTATTTATCAATACTGCCCCGAAGTTTTGGAGGGGAAAAACTTTAATATCTGACATTCTCTAGATTACTGAACTACGTGGGCTCCTCTAAGCAGGCTAGAAAATAGCATCAGAGGGAGGCTGTTAAAAGCGTTATTATGTGAAACTTTAGTTTCTTCCCAAACTGGTTTACTAATATCGGAGAGGAACTATCACGTCCTGTGAGTCTTACACCGTAATGTTTGTCGAATTTCCTGACTTGGCATGACATGAATGGAAACTCTGTTTCGACACTGAATATTTCCTGCATTTGAAGTGTTCTAAGTGATTTGTGTGTAGAGCTATTAGGGAGGTGGTGCTGAATTGGCATACTGAATTCCATGCACACTGCCAGTTTTGGAACAGAAACTAAACAAAGTAGGCGCCACATTTCTGCCTTTCTATTTTTTTAAAATATGCTCTAGTCACATAATAAAAGGGCAATAATTCTTAATAATATATTTTAATGAACTCATGCGTAACGCTGTAACTACAACATTTTTAGAACAACTTTTCTTTTGCAGGATGTTAAACTTCTATATGGCAATGAAGAAGGCTGTCTTCTGGGGTGTGGTGCCGTGTAGATATTGTGTAAACGGACATACCTCCGAAACGTCGGTCTACATAATATCTACACGGCGCCACATCCAAGAAGACGGCATTCTTCATAGTCACCGTCGTGAAAACCTCAAATCTTACATACATACGGCGACCTCACGAAATTTGTATTTAACTTTCGGTTGAAGCTAGACATGTCTTGGGTCTTGTTACGTGGGATGTAAATGTTACAACATACTTGTATTCAAAGCAGTGGAAGCTGTGAACCTTTGTCTCCCAGTTCTCCGTTGTGACTTCCGGTTCCGTGACACTTTGTGGCTACAACACGAGTGACAATACGAACGTGCTTCCGTCATTTAGCAAACGTTGCCTAGCAACACGAATCTGTGAAAACCACAACGCAAAGAGGTTCTGTTACTTATGGAATAACGGCAGATGAAGGCACAGCGGGATTCGTTTGCTCATGGGAACGCGAATTTCCTTTTTTATTGTATGCTGATCACATCAGAGATTAGCTGAGAAGTTAGCAGATTGAAGTACTGCGTGTTATGCCACCAGTTATGCCGTGGTGACAGGGGGGCGTGGAGGTATCCCCGCTGTCACCTTCTGTACTGCAGTCACAGGGGTAGGGCTAAGGAAACGACTGAATTGCTTCCTCTATCGTTGCTTCAATGGCTAGGGGAACACTGTTCACCGGGCTTGGCAGGAGGGCGCAGGTGCGAAATGTGGTAAGGGAGGAAATCACGTTAACCGAAACCCACATCCTCACCCTATGCTACCCTATATTAGTATAAACAAGCAATATACAGTTATCTACATTTTAGTAATATCACAAAGAGCCGACTGGTGTCGGGTTACCATTACACTTTCTTAGACGATTCTTGGACCTCATCTTTCTCTCTCTTTTCGCCCAGTTGCGGGTCGCTAGCCTCCTCTTTCTCCTGTTCTACTCAACCACTGTATATATATAGCTCTACACATCCCTGCATCTAGACACACCCTCTGCAGTCTCTATATTACACATATCTACCTCTGCATCACTCCGTTGAGTCACTCTCACGCCCTGCACACTTGTATTGTTCCTAACTCAAGTCCCATTGGAGGGGTTACACTTTAATAATATCACAATTATTAAGCATGGCGATAAGAGTAGTTCCACTTACTTTGGGGTTGAGTCTGCAGACGGACGGCGTTGCCTAGTGTCTAGTCGGTGCCCATTCTGACATGGCCTCCGGCCGCAAATGGGCCAAAATTACTGTTTGAATAATCCCCATAATAATTTGTTCTCCGGGTTATATACCTTTATTCATGCTAGCTCATTACTTTCCCGGGGGGTGTAAGTCCGCCTATAATGACGTCTTGTCCCAAGTGGTTGGCTGGGATCCTTAGGGTAGACACACCCCTTCTACTGCTAGACCATTTGGCTAACACTTTTACCTGCAAACGTCCCTCCCTTCACTCAAGTGTAAATTCTGTAATTAGCAGTTCGATATACATTCAACGTCAACCTGCTGACAAGGCATCGACGCGTCAAAGGCTAACGGCCGTCTAACTCCATACATAGAAATTCCTCGAAGTTTCTTATCCTGCTTACATCCTCTTTCGTAGGTCTTACAAGTATTTCCCAAAAATAATTCTATCCTAACCAACATTTTCCCTTAAAATACAAAAAGTTAAATACTCTTGTGCCTTCACGGCACAACACTGCGCAACTGCGGCAATAGAACACAAGATACAGAGGAAGTAGCTGTTTACGAAAGCGCTTTTACCACTTAACTTATCTGATGCCATGGAACGAACTACTGGTTATTATTAATGATTTGATGCTCTAAGAGCAGTTGAAGATACTGCACCGTGCAGTCCTCTAAAATCAACAGAAATTTCAGAGAAACATGTAGCGTCCATGTTCTCCATGCTGCTTTCTTGGTAGCTTCCAATTAAGCTCTGAATATGGAGGCGACATGATCCCCGAAAGGTCGGCTCATTTCTACCGGAGTACACTGCGTTGTGTGGTCTGTTGTTTCTACTGCTTGCTTATTTACTGTTTACCGAGTGGGCTGGCATAACGGCAACTCTACACTTGACTCGAATCTCCGCCAAACACTGGAGATCCCGATTGAAGGTTGTGATGCCTGGATTAGGATACAGTATCTTCCAATCATAATTCGGCTGTCATACAACCATTTGCACTGCTCACGCTGGTTCTTCGCTTGCGGATTTTCTTCTTTTTTCTCCTACGCTGAAGATGGAGGCGATACGTTCCTCCGAAACGTCGGTTAACATCTACACGGTGCCATATCCAAGAAGACTGCTTCCTTCAGAGCTATACAGTTTAGCTACTGACATCGTCGTAAAATAAGCACCACGAAATACTGTTAACCTTCCAGACACTCAACACACAACTGTGTGGGCCGTGGCATTATCTTGTCCCGTACTATAAACAGGAACCGGTCGATCTGTCTGCGTTAGCAACAGTTCTGCTTTCCGACATAGGTTGGGGAGTGGACGGAAGAAGAGGAATCAAGGTGAGAGAAAAGAAGATGTAAAGAAAGGATTAAGTAGACGGAGAAAGAGAAGACAAATCGGATTAATTCCTGTTACTAGTAAGTTATTGCCATGTGGCTGTTCTCCCGGAAATCACAACCCTTTCATCGACTGTGGAAACACTTAGGACATGCCATGGCTTCAACTGCAAAAAATATAGAACATTTAAAGGGAAATGATAAGATGAGCAGTTCTGAAACATTTGGTAGGAAGTGGTCGTGACCTGTTTCACGTTGCCAGTGAGGATAGTAACACAACCGACCGGGACCCGGACCTGCCACCTTTCTACACAAGTCTACAGCGTTACCTCTACACCAACCTGCTCAGCGATTATAGAAGAAGTGAAAGAGCAAAATAACGATGGATTCTTCTAGACCTTATTACATTTTAGCAGAACTTGGAAAATTATGTCCAGGTGTACATGTTTGCATTTGCGTATAAGTGCAGCAGGGTGAGAAGATGGACAGACGTGATAATTATGTTCTCATTATTGATCCCACTTCTTTACGCTCCCCAGACACACATCATGTGACATGAATTACAATTCGTGACAACATTTGGCACTTCATGAGCATTTTAAGGTACAATAATAAACAACACAGAACGAGAGAGAGAAATGTATTAAGATTCTGACAAATCTCAGTTTGTAACAAATGACATATTGAAGGAGAGACAATTTCACAAGGCACAGTAACACAGAAACAAATTCCATCTGAATGATTTCACTTTGCTAACTATCGCCGATACTACAATTCAGAATGCCGCTTCATCCCGACAGAGGAACAATGCATTACCGCTCACTTTCCTACAGCTTCTTTACCGACGCTGCAAGCAGATCACCATACACAGTGCTAAATGACAAGATGATAGTAAATGACGATCTGAGAAGGGTTGTGGCCAAATTTTCGGTACTACCCCAGAAATTGTCTGGAATTACCGACGATAAGCAGGACAGCCGGTGTTCCAACTGAGGTTCAAAAGGAGTTCACCCAAATAGACGTGAGACGCGTCACCCCTGATGAGAAAGAGGTATGAGTCTTTTTCTCCAAACATCAGTAATTTGAAAGTGATCAGGCCGTGTAGAAAAGTCAGAGGCTCAACGTTGAAGTGCTAAAGTAGTCCTTGTGAAACAAAACCCAAGCAGCTACTGCAAAGAAGTTGCGGGAAAATTTATGGGGACAGTAACTTACCATTAAAATCTGGTGGTCCTATGCCTCTTAATTACAGGGGCGGGGGGACAGGGTTGGGATGTGAGGGTTCTGGATCGAGAGGCACGGTAACACGTGGAGACAACCTGGAGCCGAGCGACGGGTTCATGACTCATCATGAAGAATTGTGAAGCTGAAGCCATTTGGCAGACCGGAAGTGTTACAAGTATCTGCCAGACTTATCCCTCAAATGTGCTTTACGTGTAATTCAATGGTGAATATGTAATGTACAGGACGTTTCGGAGATGCCTTCCTTGAAGGAGAGAGAAACAACAGGGCAACACGTTCACTGCTGAAAGACAACAAAAGTCTTCCTTTTTACTGTGCATACGTCACTGGAATTGTAGTCGAAATATCATACATAAAATTCTAGCATTTACAGTTTCATCACACTGTACTGCAACCACCTAAAATTATACGCATATTTAGTCGCTCGCCTGTATTTTTATATTTATTAATTGGACTTGAAGTAGGCGACTATGTCGCGGAGCTAGGAATTCTTTTGTGGGGTCTGGAGCAAGGAACCTGCGCATAAAGCCATTTCTGCCACCATAAGTCAAGCTGAGAGAGGTCCAGTCGGTCGGAGTAGATCCTGGGGCTGATGGCTTTCAGATGGGCCTGAAGATGGCCATGTGGGGCCGAAACGCAGAATGTATATACAGAGTGTCCCAGGAGGAATGTACCAAACTTCGGGAGGGTGTTCCTTATGTTAAGGTATGCCGATATAACCCAAAACACCTATGTTCAAAGTTGAACGGTTACTGAGATAATGGCCAGAGAAGTGTGAAATTTTGACCGGTGTTACACACTTGTTGATTATAAAATACATATTAAAACTGGCAGGAATATGTGGATTCTGTAATGTTAATAATGTATGTAACATCAAACTAACTTGTGAGTGACATGAAGCCATAAAATTGAAGTACAACATACTCGCTCGCCATGTCATAATTGTCCTTAGGTTTCCAAGCACTATACATGACACATGACTGGCAAGCGCTGACGTAACATGGCTGACTGCGCTATAAGCCGACCACATAACTGTATTAAACGTACATTCACGGAAAATCTCTTTTGGAATTTCGTTTCCATTATCTCATGTGGATTATTATGGGACCACGTATGCACATTTCGCAAATTATTTACACCGTCCAGGGTAAAAGACGCCTCATCACTGAATAAAATGACGCTTAACAGTTCGGGATGAGCTTTTATCCAGTGGCACAAATCCATACGCTGAGCATGGTCGCCTGGTTCCAGATGTTGTACCCTTTGATCATGGTAGTCATGTAATCCTTCGATCGGGAGAACGCCTTTGGTATTCTTCAACAGCAGCACGTGCATTGCCACCGCAAAATCCACATACAAAATGCATATCACAATATTCCACGTCTGAAAACACAAAAGGCATTTCAGCAACCTTCAGCATTTCAGTATTTCAAGGGACCTTACGTCTAGTGTGAATCACCACACTCAAGGACAAACGTAGATAAGACATGCCAGCTGACAGGTACAGTGCGTGGACTTGCCAAAGACCACACTTTTCTCGGGCCATTATTTCCGTAACCGTTCAACTTTGGACATAGGTGTTTTGGGTTATATCGGCACACTTTAACATAAGAAACACCCTCTCGAAGTTTGGCACATTCCTACTGGGACACCCTGTATAGTTTTATGATATTATAAACATTTTAACGAACATTTTAGTGAACTAAATGTTGATTAGTGTCATCTAAATCTACATTAATATGTTGCATTACAGACGGAAGATTACAAGTGATTTCACCGGACTTTGGTGCCTATACTTCAGTCGCTATCAGGGTCTCCACTTCTGGCGAATGCAAAAAAAGAAACTCTAGAAATAGTTCTGTGTGAAAACAGCAAAGATGGAGACTTTCATAATTTCCTGTTGAAATTTCGACAGAATTCATATTTCTTGTTGACGTGATAAGATACGGAGATGTGAGTGGTTCACGGTTCAGGGATACACGCGTACACACACATATGTTATGTGTATAAATATGTGTGTGTGTGTAGCGTATATAATCTGCAGTTGAACACGTGGTGCTTTAAGCATCAGTAATGTTCGTATCATATTTTATTCACAGAAGTTTCCAGCATCACGTGTCTGTGTTCTCACGTCTATACAACACTCAGCCAGCCCTGCTGTTTTCCTCGGGGAAGCCATAAATAATCCATCCAGATAAAATGAAATTTAAATATCTCTCGTTTTTATGAAACATCACTGCATCATAGAATCGCATAACACAGCACGAGGGATCCAACTCGAATGTAGGTATGGGCCCCACTTTACCGCATGTGCCCCAAATGAGTTCATCATTACACGTGCTGATATAAGGACATATGACACCCGCTCATGTCACAGATGAGAAGGTGAAACACTGCAGTTGCAAACACACTGAAACAAATGAGGATCAGGAGTTTCATTGGTCAGTATTCCCCAATCAGTTCCACTGCAATATATGTAGTTCAATGTGTCACGGTACAACAAATAATACATTACTGAGAAGTCTATGTGTATATAGAACATATAGATATCCTTCATGCTTCGTTGCGTTTCGTTTGAATGCTTTCTTCATATGGATTACTAACTCACTAACTAACTAACGAGCCGATTGATTACTAACGCGAAAAAAGTATTTATTGAGTAGATAGGCGAATAAAGATCACCAGGATTCATGGAAAGCGTAGGTTATTTACTGGGTTCGTAACAGCCCTTCAATTGACCCTACTCTCAGATCCTCAAATTCCTTCCACACATTCAGTCAACATTTCCTTAATACCAAATTCAATATCCTCCCAACTACTCCTTGGTTACCCAAGTAACACCCTCTGTGAAGTTTCACCCACTGAAATCCTGTACCTGCATTCTACGCGTCACTGATCTCCTCCGTTTCAATACATTCCTGCTAATAACATTTGACGAGGTTCCTAATTATGTAATTCTTCGTCTCTCTCTCTCTCTGTCTCTCATAATTTCAGATGTTGTGTCCGGTACCATGTTCCCACACGTCCCCAATCTATGCCCTTCCCTGAGAATATGAGACATAGGTCACACTGTCAGCTGCCGGCTAGGCCGCGCCACAGCTCAGGCGGTTAGAGCCGGTTTCCCACCGCGCCGGCTCGGGTTCGAGCCCATGTTAGGTTATGTGGGATTTGCGGTGGAGAAAGTGGCACTGCGGCAGGTTTCCTCCCAGTACTTTGGTTTCCCCTGCCAATTCTCATTCCGCCGACTGCTCCACACTCATCACCTATCATCCGGGGCTGCTGCAATAGGCCACTTATTGGCCGACGTACCAAGTCGACTCAGTCTCACTCCATCCCAAGAAACTAAGAAAAACTAGCCGCAGGCTTCTCATCGCGGCGGTTGGGTTCGATCCCAGGTGAGGTAGTGTGGGATTTGTGGCAGTTAAAGTGGCACTGGGCGGGGTTTTGCTTATCAGTCCCCATTCCACTAACTGCTTCATCATCATCATTATCATCACTGGAGGCTGGCACAACAGACCCACTAGTGGCCGAGGTGGACCCTGTCTCATCTCACTACAGGAAGGAAACCCATATGAGGACCACTCATAGAAAACAGCTAAAACGTTAACGTTATGTATTTCAAATTTAAGTCCGTACATAAGAGACGGGAATACAAACATGTACATATTTGAGACAATGATAGGAAGCAGTCCTCGGACTTAATCTGTTCTTAACTGCAGTCATAAACATGATTTGTATCTGTTGCTGTTGTTGCGAAGTATCTGAAGATGTGCGCTATAATTCGAATCGAATTCACCTTCATGACGATTTCCGCAACTACAGAAACAGGTCACAAATTGGCAGTATGTTAGGGCTACACGAGAAGCTAGGGTAGGACCGCTTGGCTACTCAAAAACTTCCCTACTTTTAATTAACGCGAAAGTTCTAACAAGAGCACGCCACTGGGCCCTATCCTGAGACACATGAATTGCCTTTTGTGATAAGACGTGGGAAAGGCAAAAGATTCTGAATCGAGCAGCTGCAAGCTCTCGAGAAATTTAATGTCTCTGTTACTGTCATTATCACATATTTGAAATTATTATCGGTTTTATATGACAACGACGGGTGGCGGGACTACTTACAGGACACTGTCACCTTAAAGGACACCTCTTCAAACTGGGACTAAGTAATAGTCCCACTTGTGAGAGGTGTTAAGAAGAAAATAAAACAGACACACACATCCTGTGCGAATGTGAGGCCTTAGCTTATTTAAGATTACGTCACTTTGTTCAATACTTTATGGAACCAAGTGACTATTTCGACGTCCCCACGTACAAAAATCTGCGCTTTATTCGAAGCGCGGGGCTGCTGAGGGGATAATAAAAAGGGAAACACAATAGACCACTGTAGGTCGCGGTGCAAGGGCCAAGAAGGCCCACCCCTTGTACATTCAGGCATTCATTTATATGACATTTGTTCCGCGTTCTGTGGATGGGACACGGATGTGTGTTCAGGTCTCTTTCCATTTTAATAATAAGTTAGGAACGAGTAACAAATAACTAGAGAGACAAGTACAATACAAAGTCTGAAAGTGGTTATTATGAAAACGGGCAGTACGAAGCACATATAAAGCAACAAGAAAAATAATGCAACTTCAGATTATTATAGAAGACATGGACAATTAAAACATCAATAATACATGTAAGTTTTGAGGTTTTCACGGCGATGACTATAAAGAAAGTCAACGTTTCGGAGGAACGTATCACCTCCATCTTCAGGGCACGTGAACTGCCTCCGAAACGTCGGCGAAAACCAAGAATACACGGCGCAAGATCCCAGAAGACGACTTTCTTCATCACTAATACATGTTTCGCAACAGAGATGAAAAATTAACATTATATTATACAGACATCACAACCACATCAGAAGGAACAGTTGAACAAAGAAGCAGCCAAACGGGTCGAACTGTGAGCTGCTGCTTAATGCGGAGAATTACAGATGAATTTAATATGTGTATGTCACGTCACACCGGTTGACAAACATTGATTCTGAGCTAACATGGAGTCTGTTCAAGTTACTGGAAAGTAACAGGTGGGGGCGGTAAAGTACTGCAGTGTCAAGCACCCTGACTGCGAGAGGGGGAAGAGACGTTTGTCAGTGAATAATGTACACTAACAAACCCAAAGTTCGTAGAAACACAATGCCTCAAAATGCCTTCTCCTAATGGAGCTGGTTTAATGATATTAGTGCTCAACCCTACAGCGCTATCTGTTCTGAGTCATGCAGTCTTCCCCTTAACAAACTGCTACGGTGTGAGTTTTAGCCGAACAACAAAACAAGCACAAGAAATATAAAATATTTTCGAACTAAAAATTATGACACAAAGTAGGAGCCAGAATTGGTTCGGTCATACCCGAAAATGGAATGCAGAGATATGCAGAATATACATTATGCTCACCACACGTGGTATGACAAGTTACCAGAATCGAGGAACTGACTACATGGTCGTAAGCGTATAGCCGTTGTGATGCGGGGCATTTCATCTGCACAATCCCAGAAGACCGGTGGTATAACCGTTACATTTCACGAGCAAGAAGCGCGAGTACATACTTCCACAAGCTCGAATAATGGCTTTGTAAGCAACAGAGCTAGTGCGAGAAAATCAGCTACGACCGCCACGTTTGCAAGTGCAGACAGGTTCTTCAACATACAGGATGTCCGGATGAAAGGTATCCAAAATAAAATAATTATATCTGAGAAAGAATTTATTATACACATTTATGAGTTATACCATTACAAAGGGAAACTATCAGAGTTTTTTTCTGCATTATAACGTTCTCAGTAAATTCAACGTGGGCTCCCTTGGTGGCACGACAAATATCCAGGCTTGAAGCATGTTTGGTGTTACCGTAGCCACAGCGTCCTTTATGCGGACTTTCAGGTGTTGAAGCTCGTTAAACTAAACCTGGCAGACAATGTTCTTCACATAACCACACATGGAAAAATCCACTGGGGTTAAATCTGGCGACCTAGGAGGCCAAGCGATTGGCCCACCTCTGCCGATCTATCTCCTAGCCATCTCTGTGTCCAGGTGATTCCCAACATGGTGCCAGAAATATGGCGGCGCGTGCACTAAAAAAGAAACTTTAAGATTTTTCCTTTCCGATGACACAAACTGGATACGTGTGTGACCGTTTCTGACATATACATTTTTTATTTTGGATACCTTTCATCCGGACACCCGGTATATGTTACCGCACAAGCGGGAATTTGGCAAAACCAAGGATGTACTCGCCGAACCTATGCTTTACCAAACAGAGTTGGGAATATCCCGAAATAGCAAGTATTCGCATCTCATTTCGGGGTTTAGCACTCAGTATTGGCAAAACCTCAAATTCCATGATAAGACGATAATGCTTAGAAAATGCTTTTCTGCTACTGAGAAAGAGTTTAAAGGTACAGACTACAAAGATATACATGCAAAATATGGAGAAGGGTATGAATTCAGTAACTCACTCTTGCATTCGATTCTTTTCTATATTTTCGGTTTTATAAATTAAAATTTTACAAACATACCAACACTGTTAGGTAAATCCTAGAATATATCAAAATTCATGCTTTTACGGTAAGATACTGTATAACCCAAGAGGAGAGAGATACTGTGGGGAACTAAGAAAACTATGTGAATTCTGAAGCCGGAACAGACCACTGATCTAACCCGGCAATGTGAATATTAGTAACTTATCATAGACTGTTTGTTAGGGAGTCAACAATCCGACGTAGGCCTAAACCGCTAACAATTTACACGAGTAGTTTCTTGGTCACTTTATGTAGCTCAGTAATATAATATATTCCGGTCAGCAAGTCTCTCTGTTTGTTGCTAGTAGAGTGTTTAAAACTGTTCGCGGTTGTTTCGTTGCAATGTGCGTACAAGGCGACCAACTTCGTGTTTACAAGCTAAATCATCTGCGGCCTCACAACGATAAATGCTGTGGGCATATCATGCCACATCCGTTGCTTCATGTAGCTGAATGCAAGAGAAAGCAGCGCACTCATATCCATGCACCAATGACGACGTTGAAGACGTCACTGAAGATCACTCTCATCTGGAATGTGACGTCGAGTGGTCCCGTAGATAGTTACTAAGGGAGTGTGGGGGAGGGGGGCTGCTGCCCAGGTCCTAGGCGAACTTCCTTCTGACGTACATTACAGCGCATCTGACATTCAAGTAGTTACAGGAGTACTTAAAGTTAAAGGTGTACGGTATAATTGAAAAGGTAAAGTTGTCCCCGTGCTTAACTAATTAAGCACTATGCCATGAAGGTGTATGGGAAAGTGGATGTACAAATCCACGTTTTCTTCATTTCGGCACTAGTTGGAGGTGAGTGCTTAGCTTCACGCCCCAGTCGCTTTAACCCCGGGAAAGAGCCCCCCGGTACCAATTGGATAGGAGGTTAGGTGGATCCCAGAGCCGATCTGGACGACGTGGAGAATATTCTTGATCCTACCGGGA
>NW_019734980.1:427893-471322 GCF_002891405.2 Cryptotermes secundus | reverse complement strand
CTGCGCTGTCCCGGCTCCTCACGTCCAGCCCGTAGCCGGTCGCTATACTGACTGCGCTGTCCCGGCTCCTCACGTCCAGCCCGTAGCCGGTCGCTATACTGACTGCGCTGTCCCGGCTCCTCACGTCCAGCCCGTAGCCGGTCGCTATACTGACTGCGCTGTCCCGGCTCCTCACGTCCAGCCCGTAGCCGGTCGCTATACTGACTGCGCTGTCCCGGCTCCTCACGTCCAGCCCGTAGCCGGTCGCTATACCGACTGCGCTGTCCCGGCACTCAGTGTGTGATATGTATATATTTAAAGGGAATCCGGCCGGGGAAGGGATAAGCTAAGTTAATGGACTTACGTATAATATATTCACACTTCCGCCCAACATCAAGATTTGACTACTTCTAAGGGCAGATTCCTCAATGTACCCGCATTCTTACTATAAAACAATCTTGAATATAAACTTATCATCCGTTGACTTAGGACAGAATGTCTTCCTGTTAGCCTCTCGTTTCGTCTCTCTTCTGCACCAATCTCTGGTGAGACAGCCTAGTTAAGATGTCCGCTTCCCACGGGGGGAAGTCCGGTAGAAAGAAATGTATGAACTAAGACATTTGAAACACTGCTCCAAGTAAATTAATGTAAAGTAAAGACTAATTCGACGTTCATGATGTGTATTTGTACCAACCGTCTTACAGTGCACATAATTTCACATTTCTCTTCACTGCATGTTTCGGCACTAATGTGCCATCTTCAGGTGTGGTTTTATTTATGTCAAACCATTGCACTGTATGCCATCATGTCTCTTTATAAAATGATTAAAATGTATATATGTCATGTATAATAATAAAGTTTATATACTAAAACTTTTCAAGATTTATTATATAAACTTTATTATTATATATGACGTGTATACATTTTAATCATTTTATAAAGGAGACATGATGGCATACAGTGCAATGGTTTGACGTAAATAAAACCACACCTGAAGATGGCACATTAGTGTCGAAACATGCAGTGAAGAGAAAGGTGAAATTGTGTACACTGTAAGACGGCTGGTGCAAATACACATAATGAATGTGAATCAGTGCAACAGGGCGCTAAAATATAACATTAATTCGACGTTGTCACACATCATGCACAGAACTGCATGATGAACTTGTACACTTATTAATTTACAATTCGCGCTGTCCTTGCCGCATGTACTGAAGAACTTGAAGGCATGAGGCGTCATTAGTTTTCTTAAGAACTTACTGTTATTTCAGGCCGAAATACAATGCAGCTTTCGTGCACACATACTGCCCAAAGGCCACTCACCGAGACAGCTGTATCCATTCTGGTGCAGAACAAATCCATCCTTACAGTCGCATTCGAACATCCCGTCATGCAGTTCGTAGCATAACTGTTCACAGGGACTGCCATGTCCACAGCGCCCTGCAAGCAGAAGCACATTGAACTAACTGAAATGTGAAGGATCTTTCTTAAAAAGTTGATAGATGCTCAGCTGGTTAACAAATTACAAGCTTTATGGAACATGTACGCGCATTGCTGTGTTCCCAAACACCCACCACTGAACTCTACTTGAGCCAGTTGAATCCAAGTCACGGGTACCTGCCATGTTTCTTAATAGATCCTGGTAAAGCATAACTGGGCACCTTCCTTACGGATTAGGCGCCCTGATATCTTGGGAAAAAACTATATCACATTGAGAGCTTAAAGGAAGAAGAGCTTAATCAGACCCTTCGATGGCGAGGGTGGCTCTGTTACGAGTATTTCGTCACTACCACATAGTGCTGTCAGTTCAGTTACACAATCTGCTGATTTCTTGTGATTTAAATCATTGTCCCACACAGTCCATGTTTACTATCAAAACTATTTTCATGAAGAATGCCGTCTTCTGGGATGTGGCGCCGTGTAGATATTGTGTTAACAGGCGTTTCGGAGGAACGTCGGTTAACACAATATCTACACGGCACCACATCCCAGAAGACGGAATTCTTCAGTCACCGCCGTGGAAACCTCAAATTCTACAAAACTATTTTCAGTTACCGACAACGTTACAATTACTCCTTATGAAACCTGTTGCATCTTGTATCTTTATGTTCCTCCTTGTGGAACATACGTGTATGTTCAGATTTTTTCTCTATGAATATCTATGAAGAGTTGGTGAATATTTGGACGACAAGAGTGGAATTGGTCATCGTAGTGTTGATGGAAGCTCAACTAATGGCTCTGCAGACCATAGCGCAGCCGGAGATAATGGGATACTCTGGAACAAATTTGGCGAGATAGTAGTTGGGAAATGTCATGTCAGGACTCGGCATTACTCAGTGATTCCGGACTTTGTCCATCGTGTAACATTCTAGAAGAACACGAGGTTTCAGAAACTGGATATATCCTCATGTAAAATGACGGAGGGGCACCTAATCAGCTAGGTCCGTCAGACAAACCCAGTCTCAGGCACTGGACAAATAAGTCAATATAACTACGTATGTATATGTACACAGTCGTATCAAAAGTTGGAGCATGTAATACCAGCTCCCCAAAGCCATTACAAACTTCACCGCGTGCAGGAAGCTTGAACCAGAGAAACATTCATCATCTGCCAACTTCCAAGTTCCCATCAATACACAGGATCAATATAAGTTCATGTTTCTGTATGCTTCCGAACCAAGACTGCCCCAGACTAAATCAATACACTTTGGAAAGACAACTATTGCTGTAGCCTGAGAACTTTTCTCGAAATCTACAGGAAGGCCTGTTATAAATCTCCAGAGCCAAACATCGGCAATAAGAGGATCGTTTAGCGCTGATCAATATTTTCAAATATTTTCCACTTAATTTGGTGTGCTTCTCACGAGGTTTCCTTTTGTTTTCCTCTTAGAATGTAGGCGATTTTTGACGCTGCGTCAGCTATTCTGGTAGTGTCCTCCCTGTGGACATAACAAGAACTGGCCAACTTTTTCACCTTATCATTCACCATAACATCAATATTCCATTTCCTATTTGTATATTTACATAAGAATTCGCATATTTTTTAAAGTTTCCCTCCGCTTAAAGTGATTTCTGGCCTTCATCCGTCCAGATGCAGTCTTGAAACTTTATATTGTGACATGATGCCTGAAAGCCAGAATAGTCCATTGTTAGACAAAGGCTCGCCACGAAATTAACACACATTCCCTCGGTAAAGAATAGACGCGGAATAGTCCAGTGCTAGACAACAATTCGGTAAGCATGTTCCCACGGCAACGAACGGACGGAGTAACAGACGAACTGTTCGAGATGGTGGTCAATATTCGGCTCGCCTCGAAGTTACAAAAGGAGACTTCAGTTCAGTTCAGTTCAGTTCAGTTCAGTTCAGTTCAGTTAGTTCACGAGAGTTCAATCATTCGTCATTCGTAAGAGAGTTCAGTGTTCAGCTGTGGAGTGCTCACCAGGGGACAAATGAAGCTGAGGAAGTGACCGAACCAAGTCAGTCACGCAGAAGAGAAAACACTCATAGTCCAGTAAGGAATGGAGCGAGTCTTAGGCAGTCACTGTGTGTGATGTTATAATTGGCTGTCATTGTAATACAAGTACCAATACATCCAATAATCCAACCCAGAACCCACTATTATTGGCTACGGAACCCCGGGAACGTGACAGTAAGCATTCTAACTAATTTGTGTTACCGAAATAAAGCAAGGTCCTACCAGACGTTTTATTACTTCAGCCAGGATGCAGTCTTGAATGATCATAACCATCCTATGTGGGCTCTTATGGTCCTCAACAAAACAAATTTTCAAAAAATTAAACTATATTAACATTAGCTTTAATTAACGTTTGTCACATATTTCGATCCATATTTGGATCATCAAAAGGCAGTGCACTGAGCAGGTGCTTGTTACTGAATTCTCATAGTATGGATTCATGTTAGTATTATTTAAAATTCCGTTGATTTCTATGTCTCGTTATAACATATGTTTGTAGTTTTGATGTTACAGCTGATCCGCTGGACTAAAATTGTTTAAATTAGTGTTCGTGTCTCGTCGGTACGATGTGGCTTGTCGTATGTTAGTGGGTGATGATGTGTTCTGGGATTCTCTGTTAACGTATGTTTTATATGTTCGCGTGCAATTGCTGTTGCTTCTTCTCTATGTATTTCTTCCTGTTTCTCTTATTAGTGTTGTGATTAAGTTATATGCCCTTTGGAATATGTTTCTGTGCTTCATTTGTATGGATCTTTTCTTCCTACTGTTGAATGGTGTTCCTGTTTTGTGGTTCTGTGTGGATTAACTAATGTTTATTGTCGTAGTGAATATGTAGCTTGGGTCATGTGGTATTCCAGGAGAAGGGGAGGGTGGTTGTGTAATGACACTTTTACACAGACACATAATCCCATATTTGATCTTATAATAAAACATACCCATCATAATAATATATATCCGAAAGACCCCCAATCACATCCCACCCCACCCCCTAGCATTACACAACCTTCCTCCTCCTCCTGGAATATCACGTGACCAAAGCTATTTATTTTTTTCCCCCATATAAAAGGACTTTAAAATGCACAACATTCCATTGTGTCAACTTGAACTTCGGATTAAGTACGAGTTCTAGTGGACCAATATGGACAATCCATGTCCACTTTTACCCATACCTTTAAAGTGAACTTCCAGTGCCAAATTTAATTGAAATGAGTTGGTTAGTTCCGGAGAAGAGAACTACAGGCCTACAGACAAGGCCTTCATTATACACTGTATGTTATTACGCAATATTTATGGAATTAGGCCTACTGAACGAGCAGCTATTCGTACCACCTCCGGCGAGAGCATAACCTTCAACTTTTGGACAGGCCACGTATAGTAGCGCGTTTAAATCATGAGATGTGTGTGACGTCATTCAGCACAGCAGCTGAGCATGCAGAGTCACATCTTATCCATGAGGAAGCAGGAGAGGAAATTAACAGGTCTCGTCTAGTGTAGTGCAGAACACTTAACACTGTCTGCCTGTCTGTCATGTCATCTGTCTGCTCACATAGTACGTACGGACTGCACTGCTGCGCGCGCTGTCGCTCTGGCTAACGCGGGAACGGTCTGACCTGACATGCAGAAGATGCGGCGTTGAAACTTCTGTTTTACCTTCCGCACATTTCCTCATGTTTTGTTAATTAATGCAGTTATTACATCGGGCGGGATAACACGGCGGTATCGTGCATAAAATAAAAAAAGAAGAAAGAACAAACAATACATTAAAGAATAAACATATACATAAATAAATACACAATAAAGCAGACTGAATAAATGGATGATAGAAATAATTGTGAGGAGGAAGGAAAGAAAGAAGAAATATACATCTGAAGGATGAAGTGGCAAACAACGGAACAAAGAAGGGAGGGGAATAAGATTTGAGAGAATAAATGGTTGTAAATTTATGTGCTACCAAATGACGAATACGTCACGGCCACCTCCCGCGAAATCATGCAGCTGCTTCATAAGCAGAGCAGGAGATGCGCGCCACGTCTCAGAAACAGACACGTACGTGTAAGTACATTGGGAAACGCAGACGACCTCTTAATTTTGCTGTTGGATACATAAATTCGAGTCCAAGTCAATTTTACTATCTCTCAAATAAATCGCCGGGCCGTGACGACAATGAGTGATGCATGAAACGCGGTCTGAAGGCCACAGTCATGATTCTAAACGCATATAGCGTACTCTTATCAGGCGCATTCAGCAGAAAGCATTACAAATTACGCCTCTCACGCTACAAACAAGAAGAGAAAATGTCACTAATGTGAGGCGATGATCTGTTAATTCTGAAGGTTCAGGTGAAATGAGTAATTAAAAGACTGCGTTTAAAGATGCACTTACGATAAAGAAACACTTCATTCATACGCAATTAATTAATCACTGTTAGGGGATATTAATTTAAAGTGGCTAGAAATTGCAAATATATACTGAATGCACAAACAATCAAGATTACCGCTTCTCTGTTCAGTGTTACTACACGCGCTAGAAGACACGCTGCAACACAGCACTGCTCTCAAACAACAAAACGAAGTACCAGCTTAGTCAAGAATATCTTTTACCAAAACAACTGGAACACTGTTTTGGGGGGGGGGCATAGATTGGCTTAATGATCGAGGATGAAGGACTTCGGCAGCATGATCAGTTACATCTTGTGCGAGAGCTGAGGTGTAAAATCGTGCAGTCTGCTACAAGGTTACTGACGGAACTTTTAACAGACTACACGGCGTCACATCCTGGAACAGAATACATATGTGCAGACTTATTAACTGAGGTGGCAGGAAGTTTTCGTTTAATTATTATTGAGAATAAGAAACTTCGGCAATTTTCGTGTGTCTGAGGGAAACCACTGTCGATTATTCGGCAGTCTTCGGAAGACCATTAATGGATATTACGAGTACATGGCCTATGGGCGCCAGGATCCCTTTCGTTTC
The DNA here is from genome assembly GCF_002891405.2 of Cryptotermes secundus. NCBI lineage: Eukaryota > Metazoa > Arthropoda > Insecta > Blattodea > Kalotermitidae > Cryptotermes > Cryptotermes secundus. Next base: position 464,895 of record NW_019734980.1, on the reverse strand, counting down.
ATTATTCAGAGGGCCGCAATACTTGTGGGAAACGTATGTTGGGCATAAAGGGCGCGTCTCACTTTTATATGCAACATTTCTCGAAGCATAAACATTCGATAAATATTTAGTTCTCTGACGCTCAAGATACAAACAGAAACACATAAAGGTATGCACGCAATGGGTCAGTTATTTCTCTTCAATTTTACCCGAAATTGGACTTTCTCAACAAATTTTAGTAAACCTCCCCAATGTCGAAATTCGTGAAAATCCGTACAGGGTTTGTGGGGTTCCTCCAAGCTTACAAACGGACGGACGATCGAAGCCTTCATCAGGTTCGCGAATGCTCCTAAAACTGCATGTTATGGGACACGTTACATATAACTAACCACTGTTTTTCATTATTCAGTGCTGAATTTTCTGAGCCGGAATGAAATAAATCTCTTTCGACCCTGCATGAGCTTATTGGCTAGCCAGTTCTGTAACTGACGGAAACACGTGTTGAACAAAGTCTCATTAATACAGTCCAATAAAACGAAAGAGAGCACTGAGGTTTCTGGCTAAAAACATCAACGTGAATTCTCATGGGAACACGTTATGTTGAAATGAATAATTCCGTTTCTCGCCACAGAACCATTCGCTTAACTGCAATGTGTGAAGTGATTTGAAAGTGTCATTCAGCATGGCCAGTTCACAGACTGTAGTTAACATGAAGCCGTCTGTCTTCTGGGATATATTGCCGTGTACCCAGTTGAAAGTTAAATAACGTTTCGGAGGAACCTGCCGCGCAAAAGCTCTTCCTGATACCTGCTCCATTCTGGTTTCTTACTTGGCTTACTCTTTAAACCGTGAAGATGAGGGCGATATGTACCCTCGAACCGTCGGTTGGCTTTCAGTAGACTATGGCGTTATATCCGAGAAGATAGAACTCTTGGTAACCATTGCTGTGAGAATCTGAGATCATATTTGGTCAGTTTATTCAGTTCAGGTCCTGCGTGTTCAACGAGAAGTCCGCTATGAGAATTTCAGATCGCGCTCTATGCTAAGGATACCGCCTGGTAAACTTCTAACGATGATACAAAAATGTATTATCTGAAGATGATGCACCCTCGCAGATGATACAGCCACAGTACACTTTCAGAAAAGCATTCAGCCTGCGATGCATACTGCACACCTGACACAGCTGTCAGATCAGTTACCTAAGGAGCACGGCGCTTCCAAAGAATCTGACCAAATGGGATAGGCGACATCACCACAAGTTACAAAAACAGTATGCGCGCCTCAGTATTTAAATATGAGCCTTAGCAATGTGTATGTTGACTACTCATGAGACATAACTGCATTTCAACATTGATTTATTTAAGATCTAAAAGTTTATGACGATGGTATATTACGTTTCTGGACATTATCCATCGTCCTGTCTATTTCTTAAAAACCGTCCTGTTTCTTTTTCAGAACACAGCGTTTCGGAGACTGGATTATGTCCCCGTCCTCAGGTAAAACCTACTCAGTTGGGGCCAATAGACAGAGCTAGTCCATGCCTCCGGACGTCCGAAGAGAGGGGCTATCTCTATTCTATTGGCAGTATTCTAAATATATAGGGTCCAATGGCTGACTCCTCTGAACATGGTAATGAACCTCCCGGTTTCATAAAAGGCGGGACATTTCTTGATCGGGTACGCGGCCATCAGATCCTCAAGAAAGGCTGTGTTCTGGCTAGACTGTTACTAAAGATAAAAATCAGATGCGATCGAAGGGGCACGATGCAATTCGCTTCAAGCAGATTGCCACGTGACGAGCCGTCGTGTATTGGATACGACTGTACGGTACTTCCAGTCCTCCCCCCTTCCATCTTTACAGCTAACTTCCCTAAGATCCATCTTAGTGTTAGCGTTCCAACGCATTTTCATTCTCCCAAGTGTCAGTTTCGAAAGACGTTTGCCGCTACAATTCCATATGCAGTGTTTCTCTACCCTTCTGAGCTAGATGATCAGCCCAACTAAACCTCCCAGATTAAACCGAATTTAAGAATAGGGCTATTAAACGACCAAGACTGTCGTTGTGTACCGCTCACGTACACCATATCTGTTCGAGCAACTTTTGAAACACTTTCAATTTATGTTCTTTCTCGACGTTAATAAAGAAAGAAAAGTGGCCAGTGGCATAGAACTGCATACGTATTAGGGTTTAAGCAATGGCGAGACACAGGACGGGAAGAGAAAATGCAGAGGAAAGGTAAAGAGTTAAGAGGCTATTAATGTTCAAGTGAGATGAAAATCTTGCTCCTCATAATAAACTTCGGGCTCTAGTGTTCTTCGTTACGTAAGTAAAAGCCCTTAAAAGTCGCAGCAATTAACTCGCGCTAAAATTATCGTCTTATCACCTAATCGGTGTGCTGCAGTTTCCTCCCACTGGAAGTTCTTGAAAAGCGAAAACAATGACTTCTGAGAAAACATTACAAGGAGTACAAACAACTTAAACACATGCTAGTTAGGGAAGGACACGTTCTGCTATCCCTGTAACAGGCCGTGTGAGACGTCGAGGCTCTCACATTCTCTAGACAATCGGCTCACAGATGGCGGTAGGGTTGGCAGCCTTACGCGCCGGCCGGTCTTTACCGCCCAGGAAGATTCCTGGTACTTATTTCTGTTAGAGGCTGAGTAGACCCCAAGGCCAAAGTGCGGCTGGAAGTATTAGGTAAATTGAAAAATCCACTTCATCCGGATTCGAATCCGCGACCTTCCGTCTTGCAGCATAGTGCCTCAACCAACTATGCGACGAAGAGGGAACCCGGTGTCTGGGGGTGTCAACCGTGCCACCCTGTCGCTGGTGGATTGGGGTTGGACGTAAGGCTTGACAACCTTGCTCTGTAGAAATAAATTAATTTGACAAAATCCAAAGGAGTGAAAACCGAACCAAATCTGGCACAATTATCTAAGGCAGGTTATGGTTAAAAAAAGGGGCTGTTTTGCCAAAGATGATGGTGATGATAAATGTAGTCATATTTATTTATATGTATATATGCATATATAAAACTTTTCCGAGCTGCTGTGTGGGTGGGGAACGTGGTCTCTTTCGCTGGTGTACGAGCATAAATTACTTGTGTCCGAAGAAAGACGACTGGAAATATACGAACGTAAGAAAAATGTTCCGATCACAGCGGCCGCGCGATCTGAGGCATGAAATGTCTTCGTCCGCTCGAACACTGGGGTCGTGGGTTCCCATCTCACTCGAGGCATGAATGTCTGCGTTTATTCTGTATTTGTGCTGTCCTGCTTGTAGGCAGCGACCTTGCGACGGGTTTGTCCCCCGCCCATGGAGCCCTACCGACTGTGCAGAGGATTACCAAACTGAAGAAGCGGCCAGGGCCGATCAAAGGGCTGTACAGCAATTGCTGAATGAATGAAGAAGGAAAAAGTAAGTGGGTAACACAGGCTTGGTTATATATACAGGCTGCCCACTCCTTTAGAACTGCAAATGCAGAAGGGGACTGTGGGTTAAAGATGTGGTTAGGAATGGATACCGAATATTGGTAAAATCACTCAGCAGGCTTACGATCTGAATAAAAGAAACTGAGAGGTGTAACCTTAACTGTGTTTCGTTATTTCGAGTGCCAACTGATACGGGTGTTAATTTACTGGAAATACAATCCTACCGTTGCTAATCAGTCTAGAGAAACCGAAGTACACAAAGTGAAAAATAACTTCCTTCGTATTTCGTTAAATATTCAACGCACAGCAAAGTATTTTAAATAAACTTGGTAAATCTTCTTTATAGTACAGTAAAACTTGGTTATGGCAACATCGGTTTCTGCGACACCTTGTCTATTGCGTCAAATACTCAATGGTACGAACTAATTCCTCATAAAGCAACTGTTTTTATACCTTGCTTAGTACGACATGCACAAATGCATCAACCTCGTATGTAACGTCATTTTCATTTCTGAATTTCTCTGATATGGACATTGAACGTAATTTAGAAAGTGTGTATTGGGCAAGTAACAGGAAACAGATGAAGATAACTGATTACTGTACTCGTATCTAGGTACAGTAAGGCACAACAATTGATGTAATCTACTGTAATTTGGTGAGTAGGCCTACCTTTAATATACAGTATTAGTGCGGTGTGTATTGTCAGTGAAAAGCGCTGTAATATGTCTTTGATATTACACATTTGGGCAATTCCACGTTAATGTTACGTTAGTCTGTACTTAACTATGTATTTCACTAAAAAATGCAACATTTTAACTCGGTTTTTGGTAGATTTTTACGTGACTAACATAAGGCTACTGTGGAAGTGCCCATTTCGGTTACAACGACATTCGTTTATAACGACACTATTTTTAGGTCCCTTTGCTGACGTTATAACCAAGTTCTACTGATATATCTCTTAAAGTATACAACAATTTTTGGCCTAACTGCCTTATTTTGAAAAAAATAAAATCAGCCTTATGAGGTCATCGTACTGTCTGCGTGAAGGTATCTCCCCTATCAACTTATGAATGCCTGAACAAATCTTCATGAAACCTCGTATTTATATCATGACATCTGAGCCCATCTCAATGGCGTACTTCAAAAATCTTTCCCATCAGTCTGTGTGTCCGAATGTGTATTCCCCGTAACGTTGCTAGGTAACGGCCCGGTGGAAACTTTACGGCAGCAGTCAATACACATGAAACAAAACAAGAGTTGTCGAACGCGTCGTTTTCCATGCGGCCATGTCGTATCAAAGGAAAGTTGGCGACCATTTCTTCCCAGAACTTCTTGTTTTGTATGAAGAGCCCATTCTGACAGAAGAAATTCGATTTCAGCTCTATCTGAATTAGAATAAGGGTCAAGATTAAATTTGGCCAGCAACTTACACTGCAGTGTGTTAGTTTCGGCGATTAAACTTGCAGACGGCCACACATGCACTCACTCAGTCCATACCTTGCAACGATCACTTAGAAACCAAGCGCAGATCTCTGTAAGGACTACGGTAAACTTCCTGACATGATGATAAACGCGCGTGGGCCTACGTACGCGGGGGCGAGGTAATCAATGGCGTTATAGTGAAATGAACAAAGGGGGCCCTGGAGTGGACTGACTTCTGTGAAAGTGATAAATATCTCTGACACTGTAGCCCGAGATTCATTTCCATTAAATCGGGTAAAGGGGAAATAAAACGGTAAGCCTGTACTTAAAAATGCCACAGTGAATGTTTATCCAACTGTGGAGTTAATATAAAGCATTTTAACGAAACGCTTAAAATGAAGTCACGACATGGATTCCAGATTACGCAGCATGAGTGGCGTAAAACAACTCGCTCGGGGTGTACGTGTGAATAAGGCAGAGGTTAGTGGCAAAAACACAGTGTCGAGCATTTATATGGCGTTGCAAACCTCTTATCTCATTCTGTTAACTGATTAGGCCTACATAACATTAGCTTATTAAATTAAATAAACATTTCATTGTTTTGGCTTTCCTTGGTCTGCTGAGAGGGTTTCAAGCCATTAAATTTGTCCCTGGACGCTAACCCATAGGAGTGACTCTCTAAAACTTACGATTATTATATCCGGGGTGGCCACTTGGTACATATCGAAATTTCACTGTTTTATACGATCGAAGAAGCCGAAGTGGGGTGAATTAAACCGTTTATTACCTTGGCCCAAACGGCTTTCTAAAGTTGTACCAATCTCTCCTTTACTACAGCTTCCTCCTTCCCTGGAACCACATTCCCTTTCGGCGTCATGCCACCATGGTAACATTACCACAAACTTTTACTATTGACATTCGCATTACGACTGCAGCCGGGGTATCGCAGTCAGTATAGGGACTGCCTACGGGCTGGAAGACCGAGGGGTCGGAGTTCGAGTCCCGGTAGGGCAAGAGTTGTCACTTCTCCATGTTGTCCAGACCGGCTTTGCGTTCAATCCAACCTCGTGTCCAATGGGTACCGGGCTCTTTTCCGGGGGTAAAGTGGCTGAGGGGTGAAGGTGACCACTCACCTCCAGCTAGCGCCGAGGTCAGGAAAATGTGGGTCTAAACATCCACTCCCCCATACGCCTTCATGGCGTATTGCTTAAATATTTAAGCACAGGAACAACTTTATATTTTCATTTGTATTATAAATCTTATTTTACAGTCTTATGTGCAACTATTTACTAACTTAAAAGTTAATTTTTTTTTAAATTCAAAGTCACGACCTGTTTCGGCCAATATGGCCATCATCAGGTGTATACAGGCTGTATCACAACTCAACGGCAAAACGTCAGGAACGGACTTCTTATATAGAGAGAAGAAAAAATTGTGTGACAGCATGGGTCCGGAAATGCATATAATTACAGAGTAGTAATTGTGTCTGCACGCCACTGAAAAGAATTGGCGACATGAGTCCTTTCTATCGGTGGGTCAGCCTTTCACTGGGAGGCCAGCCTTTCTATCGGTGGGTCGACCTTTCACTGGGAGGACAGCTGTATGATTATCATGACGTCACCTATGATTACTTCGTGATAAATTTTCCTCTGTCAATTCTTTTCAGTGGCGTGCAGACACAATTACTACTCTGTAATTATATGCATTTCCGGACCCATGTTGTCATAATGAGGAGTCCGCTCCTGAAGTTTTGCCGTTGAGTTGTGATACACCCTGTATATCTAATGGGGAAACTGTTGCTGCTATTACAAGTGTAGGTCCCTCCGATGCGCACGTGTCTTGTTAGAGCGCCGTGCTTCTTCCGGCTCAGTTCTTCGCAGGGTGTCCCCTTTTTGAATGCTTTCATTCGCATAACGAGCGTAGTGCAGTAAGGGGTAGCACAAGGTAAGGAATTCCAGTGCTTGAAACATACGTGTAGGATCTGCAATGCGGGTTTCCTGTTTGCATTTTTCCTTATTTTGTCAGATAACCAGGAACTTCCAAGGCTCCGGACTTACGGGACATTCTGCATTCATGCAAACGCTTCTGTGACATTTCTTACAGTTTCAGAGAAAGTTTAATTCAAATCTGATGAAACTTACAGGAACGTCAAGTGATTATGGTCTACTTTAGTTCTGAAGTGCAATCAAATTACAGTTTCAACACACGTTCACAGTAACGTTTGCTTTAGCAGCTGATGTCTTCAGGCACGAGTTTTGACTGGTCCTCGCTCGCCTGCGCAGGATGAAGGAAGGAAACTGTATTCTAGTTATCAGCACCCATTCTGATAACGAAAGATGATTATCAGGGGACAGCATCTCTAAGTGTAACGTGAAGTCTGAACAACGGTGGCGAAGGGTTGGTATTCCTCACATACACACTAAAATTCTGCCTTTGTTAGAAGATAGGGAAGCTGAAGGCACGTGATAAATTCCGGCTGCTCTCGAAGAACCTTCGAACGCGTGGTTTGTAGTCTGCTGTTATTCTTCGCAGAATATTAATTAACAAGTGACAAAAGCTATAAAAATTCTGGCGAATAGACCCGTTGCTAAGAGGTGACTTTATAAACATCAACCGTTGCTAGGTAATGCCCGCAAGCAACAATAAAGGAGGTGTCACGATAACTGACGCGTACAGCCGTTGCTATGTAGCGCCTGCAGCATACGCGTGCGCGGTGACATCATATAAAAATAGGCGTGATTCAGGCGGTGTTCTCTGTGAATCCGCTCCGAGGCTATATGACTCAACCGACCGCATTCTCTGAGCGAGTGAGTGCAATGCAGTTGAGGTTTCAGCTGTGGAGTGTTAACCAGCAGGCAACGGAAGCGGAAGTATCTTCATTGCTAAGATTTGTTGCTATGAAACGTCTAGTGAGGATATTGCAGACGAATAGCCACTGTTGGGAGATGTTACCGCGTGAAGACTAGTGAAAGTAGACTGAGAAGACTTAATGTGAGGTGATTTGTACTGTGAAAATCAGCAGTAGTGTTATAATTATTTGTAATTTCTACCTGTAAGTAGTTAATAAATCTATTCACCAATTCAAACCCCGTCTATAGTCACTAAAACACATGACAACATATTTGCGAAGTATTTTTATTTTAAATATTTCTCAAGATGGTGAATACGTAATGAAATACAAGAGCAAACAATTGCCGACTCGGTACAGTGTGATTACATTTGGAGCAACAGAGCTGTATCCACAAAAAATGATCATCCAGACCAATGACGTATGCAGAAGCAAAGAACAAAATTGAAAGAGATGCATGTACTCGATTAGAGTACCCTTTCCACTCATTACCTGTTACATAGGAAATAGAAAGTTTCCGCTGCCTGCCAGCAGGGAGCATCTTTCTGTAATGTCAGCTGGAGAGCGAATCCCACTTTATTAACCGGAAGGAGAGAGTACTAAGTGCAACGATATTGTTCAAGAACCCGAATTTTTGTCTCGAATTTGTTATCTTTCATTTGGTTATTCCCGCCATGCGATAAATCGTACAAGAAAGAAGTTTTCATGCCAGTCCCCTTGCAGTGTAACCCCAGTACAAGGCCCAACATTTCCCCTCTTTCTCCCTCTCCTTCCCCTTCCCCCACGTACTATTAAGTCCCCAGTGCTACTTCCTCCTTCCTCGTTGTTTCCCAGGAGAGTAAGCCCTGGAGTAGTTGCAGTTCATAAGCCTGCCTAATCGCAGGTAAAGCTGTCCCTGTTCCTAAGCGCATCTTCGTGACGTCGTATAACGGGAGGGCGTAAGTAAAAGTCCACATTATTATATTTATGCATCCTGTTACACTCATGCAATATATATGAGACAAACTCCGTCTTAAGTGCAACAATTTAATTGTAGTTCTTTCTTCTTCCCTTCCTCCACACTACATGTTTCGGCCCTAAATGGCCATCATCAGGTGTATATTCTTACGTAGCTGCTACACTGCCCGTAGTTTAAAATTTAAAATCACCAGTCTTTCCAGTTGTATGTATGTATTGTCGCGTATTGGGCGTATATCGCGACAAATAACTTCACGCCGTATTTTATATAGCGAATTTTATTTCACATTCGCACTTACAATCACCCAAATTACAGATTTACGACTACTTCTATCTGCAGTATCACAAATAGTACACTCCAAATGCCAGAATACAACTGACTAGTTGCTGGCTAACTCGGAACTAACTCGGAGGTAGCTCCAGGACTAACTGTGAATAGCCTTCGCTGCTCCTCATGTAGCCTCGATCGGACAATACAGAAAAAGGCCACGTAATAAGCACCCTTGTTGCCTGGCGCTGTGTTGCTAGTAACGCTAGCGGTAGTAACCGCTGTTACCACCGTCGTCTCTCGCAATCCTGTTTACCCGTGCTGCCCTTGGTGACGTCATCGCTGTTGACTCGCGTTGCCTAGCGACCAGGATGCTAAGACTCGGCTAACATCGGCTCGCTTCGGCTTCGCTCGGCGCATCACGGCTGGCGGGGGTGGGGGAGGGGCGTCATCCATAGCTCAACATGTCACAATATTTATAAAATCTTTGTTAACCTATACGCGTCAATTTTATTTCTAAAATTGGCACTTTTTTAAAACTTCAATTCAAATTAAAATGTCTATAAATTTTCTGTTCTTTTTCTGTTTCCAAATTTTTAAAAATTTGGACATTTATAAACATTTTAATTTGAATTGAAGTTTTAAAAAAGTGCCAATTTTAGAAATCAAATTGACGCGTGTAGGTTAACAAAGATTTTATACATAAATACAATTGGATAGACTGGTGATTTTAAATTTTAAACTACGGACAGTGTAGCAGCTACGTAAGAATATACACCTGATGATGGCCATTTAGGGCCGAAACATGTAGTGTGGAGGAAGGGAAGAAGAAAGAACTACAACTAATTGTTGCACTTAAGACGGAGTTCGTCTTATATATAAAACTCCACATATTCTTGACATTAATCAGAAAGAGGTGAACAGAGCCTATTGGGATTCAGTCTTGCCAATTTACTCTCTGTTGTGTTACGCTTTTGATAGGAGACTGGGTGGGCCCCAGAGGCGTCTAGGAATGCCTCTCCATGCCGTACATCAAGCTCTGGTCAGTCACATCACTGACTGAACTATTCCAACTGAGTCATAGATTAGTTTAGTTCTTAGTTACTTGGGGTGCGGTGAGACTGAGTCCACTTGGTACGTCGGCTACTAACTGGCCTATTGTACCTGCCCCGAATGAAAGATGATAAGGGTGGAGCAGTCGGTGGAATGAGAATTGGCAGTGCAAACGGAAGTATTCACAGAAAACCTGTCCAAGTGCCACTTTGTCCACCACAACCCCCACCCTGACGTCACCTGAGTTCGAATCTTGTTTGTAGACTAACCGCCTGAGCTATGGCATGGCCGTATGAAATTAGCTTAAACTTTTTCGTGTGTTCTTATTTCACTGATATTTTGACGATAGAATAATCGAGTATTTCGGAGAATAGTTCGAACACTGGCAGTTGAAACTCTGCATTTCATTTACTCATGACAGCTATCGGCTGTACAGATACGTAGATGTAACGGGTGCTAGAACAACTACAAGTAGCGTGATCGCAGAAAATTCGACAGCGTCTTAGCTGGGACTTGCTTTTCTTGCCATTAAACCGGAGTATTCTCAAGACAAGCGAGATTTATGCAAATACCGCAGTACATGTACACTTTACGGATCCCTGTCAGTTTTATCCAAGTCGCTTTACAGATTCCTCTATGTTAGTGTTTGTGCGTGATGCGCTGACAATCGTGTTTGCAGGAATTCCAGTTATTTTCGCTGTATCCTGTACATAGAACTGCTACAATTCCATTAGCTCCTGAGCTTCTGTGATTGCTATACATGCAAACAATGCGGCGCAGTCCGAATACCACTGAGAGAGACTGCGCCGTAACATCACGGTCTGAATGAACTAGAACCAATTCTGCTACGCCAATCGACAAACCTACACAGTGTGTTCACAGCATTGGTGAGCAAGCTGTAATCCGCGTGCCGCAAGGGGGTCGCAGGCTGATAGTTATAACAAGCGATGGAGTACTTATACACGGGACATGGACTGAACTCTTATAGATTCACGACTACAATTTACAAATCACTGTCACACACAGATTAGTGTTCTCAGTAATGTCTTCACTGCCGTCGCTTGGTGCCGGCTTCCAACGACGGACGTTCACCTACGTCTGGGTACCCGAACTGTCCTCAAGTCTCAGCTATCAGCTGCTCACAGCAACATCTCACAATGACTGACCCGCAGCAGGCCTCTACCTGACTCACTAAATCACTGATTCCTCACTTGTTCTGCTTATAACATTTCGGCAAGGACTACGTAGAAAACACCGCTCCTCTGCTGCAGTAACAAAACGCTCTGGCTAAAACATGGGATGCCAAATTTATTTAAAATGTTACATTACATATAGCGAAGCTATCGAGAACTGGAGACTTGTAATTATACAGGACAGTGACATATTTCTATATCTGTCCTTATTATCAAAGCACCCGTCAATAATGCAACATTTTTTTAAATATAAAAGACACCTAAAATATGTTTCTCACTCAAATTGCCACTTCAATACTTTACGATGTTGTTAAAATCATAAAGTATCATAAAGATACTAAAAGTATAACTTATACACTAAAAGTGATCATCGGATAATTAAAATGTCTCTAGTTTTACGTGTACATATGCTTCTTCTCACTTTACAACATGTTTCGGCCGCACATGGGCCATCATCAGGTAACTACTGATAATAAGGATAATGCCTCAATACAACAGGATGCCGAAATATAATATTCTACTCTCTCGTCACCAAAATGCAGGGCAAAATCATGACATAAAGACAGGAAACAGATGTTTTGAAAATGTGGCTCAGTTCAGATATTTGGGAAGAAGAGGAAATTAAGAGGAGATTGAACTCTGGTAACGCTTGCTACGATTCAGTCCAGAACCTTTTGTCTTCCCGTCTGCTGTCCAAAAACATAAAAATTAGAATATACAAAACTATAATTTTGCCTGTGGTTCTGAATGGGTGTGAAACTTGGTCTCTGACATTAAGGGAGGAACATAGACTGAGGGTGTTTGAGAACAGGGTGATGAGGAAAATATTGGACCGACGAGGAATGAACTGATAGGAAGTTGGAGAAAACTGCATAATGAGGAGCTTCATAACTTGTACTCTTCTCCAAGTATAATTAGAATTATCAAGTCAAGGAGGATGAGGTGGGCAGGTCATGTAGCAGGAATAGGGGAGACGAGGAATGCATATAGGATATTGGTGGGAAAGCTGGAAGGAAAGAGACCACACGGACGACCAAGGCGTAAGTGGGTGGACAATATTAGAATGGATCTCAGAGAGACAGGATGGGATGGTATGGCTTGGATAGATCTGGCTCAGGATATGGACCAGTGGAGGGCTCTTTTGAACACGGTAATGAACCTTCGGGTTCCATAAAATGCTGCGAAATTCTTAAGTAGCTGCAGAATTGGCGGCTCCTCAAGAAGCGCTCAGCTCCATGAGTAAGTAAGTAAGTACGTACATTTAACTTGCACCAGTACGTTATATTTGACAACTATGATAGGATTCCGAAACCCCGAAAAATTGAAGGCAGTACACCGCATTGGTCTATCGTGATATACAAAAGCAGCAAAAACAAAAACAATAACAAGTTCCTAAGGTTCCTTAAAGCTGACAAATATAAAGGAAACATATAAGCCATTGGGTCGCCATGTTCTATTACATTCCACAAAAGGATTGCCATATAAAAAATTTCACATTTTTTTAAGATCCATTTCGTGCCACTCTCAACTACAAGACCGCATATAAAGTGGTTCTGGTGTGGGTTTCCAACTGCGAAGTTCTCAAGGAAACTAGTTTGGTATTGACGAATTCTATTTCCTGAGATATAATGTCGTATAGTCCACTGAAAAATCAACCGAAGTTTCGGAGCGAGATGTCACCATCTTCAGGGCCGAAGAATAAGTCACAAATAGCTATAAAAATAAACAAAACACCGATAATGAACACGCAACGTCACTACATGTATGAACATGCGACAATATGGCGAACACTAACAGACTGAGATCTTAGTTTGAAATATTCGATATATAAAAATGTGTGGGGAAATGTATGTGTAGCACTTGGAAGAGATAGGGAAATCGGTCGGAAAACAACAACTTGGAAGACAGAAAAGGCAATGGCAGGATGACAGTGAGATAAACTGAGAGATTCTTAACGAGGAACAAGCGGAATTGTATGACAATATCCGGAAGGTATGCATTTCGAATCTCGGTCAGGTTGATTTATGATATTTGTAGACTAATGACGATGGAGTAAGTTAATCAGCCCTCTACAACCTTCTCCCAGATATCTCTAACCATTCATTACAATATTCCCATTGACTCGAAGCTATAAATCTTTCGCAGTTGAAACGTCATCGTTATATAAGCCGCGAATCAGTAACTGACTGTGAGAATCACACATGGCTGGAACTGTAAACACTAAAGGGTTCTGACGATGGTGTATGACACATAGAATTGCTAGATTTTTGGAATTTTCCGAAGTCAGGTATTTTGAAAATAGAAAACACGGCGTTTCGGAAACTGGATCTGCTTCTGTCTTCAGGAGGGCCAACTGAGTAGGTGTCTTCCCCCCTCACGTGAGGACGGAAACAGATCCAGTTTCAGAAACGTAGTGTTTTCTGTTTTCTAGAATACCGGACGATGGGAAAAAGCCCCCAAAATCCATAATTATATCTGGAATTGGTTGAGACCTGTGTCCAGCTGTGTGCTGTGAGTGGCCAGGCATTTACACAGAACACGGAGGCAGTTCTCCCCTTTGAGAACTGCAGCCACTGTCAGTGGTGGATCTCGCAGTTGCGCTTTCTGATTACACCTCGACTTGGTGAAGTCTCCAGTTTCCGAATGCCCTTCACACGGTGCTCAACTTCATTACAGGCAAAATAACGGCCAAGTTGTCCTTGTGCTTAATTAATTAAGCACCACACCACGATGACGTATTGGGAAGAGGAGGTATAGCTCCACCATTCTTGACCTCGGAACTAGACGGAGGTGAGTGGTCAGCTTCACGCCCCGGCAGTTTCACCCCCAGCACCCACTGGGTATGAGGCTGGGTGGGCCCCAGATTCGGCCTGGAGAGTGTAGAGTAGAGAAAAATATCTTGCTCTTGCCGGGAATTGAACCCTGGCCGCCTAGCTCATAGCCAAGCTCCGTAAACTTCGTTACTGGCTCAATGTATTGGGCACATTCTCGGCTATCCGCCTGATAACATTCGTTTATTTAAAATCCTGAACTCAGAATTATATCATGAGTAAATAATTTTCTGGAGTCAAATAAACTGTCACAAAAATAGCAGTTTAGTTAGCACGCTACAATGGGCAGGGAGGCCGGCCCCCCAGAGGGAGCAACAAGAATAACAATAAAAAGCGACATCAATAAAAAGTGGAATTTATAAAGAATTCCTTCCCATTGTCTTTTCAATAATGATAATATTAAACATTTAATATTTCTGCTCCGTTGCTAGAATACATCAGAGGTAAAGAACTTGTGATCCTATATTTGTGGACAGAGGGAGTGAAAACTACTGACATATCCAAAATATTGACAGTTCAGTATGGCGATAACTACGAAGTGGATTATGGTTGAGCAGAAAGTTCAGCATAACCGTAACAACTGAAGAATCCCACAACAGTAGCTTATAGAATGTATATTCTGATTGCTGATTAATCAGATAAATAAAGACTGAAGAAGCGGTGTGGCTGGAACTGCACGTGCATAAGCGTCAGGCGCAGAAAGAAAGTGTGCATGAATGTATTTAGGCGTAGCTAAAATATCTTATATTGACGGACTCAGGAATTCTCTGGATTCTTGGACCAAAATCGATTAACTGTTCCGATAAATTGATCGTCTAATCATGAAACCGACACCCCTGTATCTGTGGTGTTTATCATAAAATGGCAGTGCATTTACTTTTCTCCAGTTTATTAAGAACTCAGCCTTTATGGCCAATGTTTCCCAGCACAGCCAATAACAAGGAAGCAATACAGCGAAGATACTGAAGGATATGAACATGGTAAAAGGCTTCTAAGCCTCTGAAATTATTCCAGAACGCATTATCTACTTTATTTGCTCAACATCGTTCCCCTTGATTCTCTTTTGTATTAAAACTGCGTTCTGCGCGATCATTTTTATTTCATTGAATTTTTCTTATATCTCAGACCGTCTCCCCCACGAAACGTATCCATCTTGTTGCGTTTCGGATAAATGTGGTTACGGAGGAGAGAAGAGATTGATGTGTGGGAGAAGGGAAACAGGGGAGGTGAACTTTCTTCCGAACTGTCTAATCCTTACCGCGGCTGGCGCCAAACTCCGGCTCTTCATTACTGTATGCAGACCGGGTCCAAACTCGAGCAATTTGTGGCGAATGTTACAGGCCCCCCCCCCATACTGATTTATACTCTGGTTACTTAATGGCGACGTTTCGGCTGCATAACTCACGGAGCGTCGGCTGCGTAGGATGAACGGGAAGAACTATGTAGTAGCCTGAAACACTGTCCCAGAATTTTGCTGCAGTGTGGAACGGTACTTTGCTATTGTGTGTGACTGGTAACTTTTCCATAATCGCAGATACATTAATAATTAAACCGGGACAATTCAAGTGCTAAGTTATTTGGGTTCAGAACAGTTCTATTTATAGCCTTCACACAAAGTTCACGAAATGAACACAACTGGGAGGTCATGCCTGTGCCTCCGTTCAGATGTTTCCAGCGCTATTAAAATGATCTTGATTAAGACCGGAAGACGGGATCATGGGCTCGAATCCCACACAAGGCACGGATGTTTATTCTGTGTCTGTGCTGTCCTGTGTGTAGGTAGCGGCCTTGTGACAGGCTGATCACCCGTCCAGGCAGTCCTGCCGTCTGTTAAATGATCATAAAACTGAGAAATCAGCCCTATGCTCCAAAGCAGAAGCAAGAGGACAGCAAACAACTGAATACATTGGACGACACAATAACTGGCTAATGCAAATGTTATGTCCCTTAATGAAATCCACATTTCAGTTTAAGGTGCAACTTCCTATACTGCAAATCACTTTGGGTGAATGTCAGACAAATTGTAATTTGGGCATCATATAAAGCTGTGGTTATATAGGGCATAATGGATTGATATATTCCTCAAGTTTATGTTCGCTCGACAGCTACCTATGCAGAACCTGGGGTTTTCACGGCGGTGACTATGAACAGTCCCGTGTAGTTCAGAGACAGTCTGACGTTTCGGAAGAACGTATCACCAAGTGTGACACCAGCAAGATCCTTCCCTACTACGAGAAGAGTGTTCGGTCACAAGTCACGGGAAGCACATAATTTCGTTTAATTTTATGCTACGAGTTGCAACAAGGCGCTGGAAACCATGCAATGAACACAGGCTAGACGTTCAGTGGTATTTCATTAAAGCTCGCCTAAAATACTTCAAGATCATGGCGCACATCCGTTCTCATTTTGTAGTAATTTCATATAAATTCCTCATTCTTTGTCTTTGCCATGGAAGAAATCCGACAACGCATTTTAACAGTGCTTCACAAAGAAATTTCAAAGCAGTATGAATATACGATAGGGCACATGGCACTACACCCACAATCCCCTTCGTCCTGTACTTAGAGTGCGTTATAATATTTCTCCCACAGAGATAGAGAAGGAGATGGGAGAACAGGGTTATTGGTTCCGTCTGCGCCAGAGATGTTTATGCAAATACTGGATACGATGAAACACGTGTATCTCATGGATCCGTATGTTTCTTTCAGGGCGATCCTTACGGAGATGGCACTTAAATTGTGTGGGTCTTAGAGCAAACAAAAGCGAATGATGAAAGTTGAGGCGCACAGGGCAGTGCGTATACAGACACCCGCTTTCTGGGGCTTGACGTCCTCTAGTCTGGTACATCATTACCAACAATTACTTTTATTGAAGAGTTACGCGCCCGGTTTTCTTTCTGTCCCCATACTCACAGGAATTCAATGTTTGAACTAACACCATTCCTCTGCGTTTCTAGAATGTTTGTTCAATAGAAAAACTATGGAAAAAATCAATTCCACCTTGTATGAAACGTAAAATGTGTCAACACACGGACCAATGCCGAAATGAAAATTTAAGCTTCATCTGCTTCAGAAGTGTGAACTTCCCTTCAACTTTCTACGTCACCTCAGGGCACAATCATGGGACAGTATCTCAGAACAGACTACACATCCCTTCCGGTTCCGTCATACCCAGTCACGACAATGCACTAAACAGATTCACGGGTAAACTAAGGCAATATGGAGCTTAATTTAATATTCTTCTTCTTCTCCCGTAACTAGGGTCAGGCAACAAAATCCGGTTCCAAGGCTACTCGGGTTGTTCCTTCCGTTTGCTCAGGCGGCCCACTGCACATCTGCCTGCCCGATTGCGGTGGTCTGCCCCTCAGTCCCTTCCTCTGATACTGTTTAGTGTCTTCCTGATCCGTCCCGTATTTATTCATTTTATTTCTTAATATAATAATAATGAATACATCAGGAACATCACCTGACCTATTTTATTATTTGCTTGTTTATACATATATTACATAGACCGCCCATGAGGTTCCTGGCTACAGATCCAGAGGCCCCGGGTTCGATTCCCGGCGCTACCACATTTTCTGAGAAGTAGTGGGTCTGGACGAGGTCCACTCAGTTTCGTGAGGATAACTGATGAGCAATTTCCAGGAAATAGTGGCTCCGGTCTAGATAACCGAGATTAACGACGGTGGGGATTCGTTGCGCTGACCACACGACACCCTCTATCCGGTAAAGTTGGCACTAACACCGCCGACAAACGGGGGCCGCTCGGTCGGTACAGTTCGCTTGCGGACTACAGACCATGGAGTGTTTTTATATATTGCATACGATTGCAGAAAACAATGGAAATAGTAAGCAAAGAAGGACGGGCACTTCCCCCCGTTGTTCACGTTCAATAAATGTTTTACTGCACAATTGGCGGCTTCTCAAGAAGGGCTCAGCTCCATGAATGAGTGAAAACATATATCCTTTTATGGAAACATGCCATGAAATTTAACACGGAAAGCACACGGCGCTAACGCTGGAAATAAGCGAAGAGCCGGCAGGCAGCTAATGGGCTGCCGGTCGCATGTAAGCTTCACAAATCCCATCAGTTTCCACAGACCGCCAATCAGCGCCCAGATAAAGAACAGTCAGTGAAATGTGTCCCAGCGGTCCCTTCTATTGATCACGAATGAAACTGGGGGAGTAACGAGATTCGAAGCGATCGCAAAAATAGAGCGTGGGTGACCACGCCATGTAGACATGTGGGGGAGTGATGGCATGGCTCCACACATTCTTAGCCTCGACATTAGATCAGAATAAGTGGACAGCCTTAAGTCCCGGCCATTTTACCCCATAGGGCAAAGCCCATGGTATCTATAGGATGGAAGGCTGATTGAGCCCCAGATACGTAAAGCAGGAAAGAAAAATCCGCACTCCTGCTGGGAATCAAACCCGGATCGTGTAACCGTGGCCTAGTCACTATGCTGACTGAGATATTGCGGCTAGTCAGACGTACTGCACAGTTCAGAAAATTTATCAGCAACGCAGAGGCAAAGACAGAGAAAGAGAATATGCAAAACATAAGAGAGAGAGAAAGAGTAGGTATAATAAATAAATATAATGTAATTTCCGGGTACTACTAAACAGGAATGGGGCGTCGGTTCCGTTTCATTATGCCATCGGCACAGGCCAACTGGCGCTTCCACCGAACCTCAGCACTCACTCCCTTTATAGCGCGGTACGTTCTGATGCTACGCGTTGCTCAGTATTGTCATCATTATAACAGCTATCCTGGTGCAGTACGTCCTTCTGTCATACCGAACAACAGGAAGCACTTGTTATTCTGCTTTTTGTTTCCCTTAACGTCGCTCTGGCGTGCTGCACATTCTTCTTGATGTGTGGGTGTGTCGACAGAAAGGGAGAGAATGTTGCGAAATCACAGCCCCCGGCGATATTAAAAGGTAAAGTTGTCCCTGGCCGGTCACGGTAGCCGAGCGGTCTAAGGCATGTATTGTCTTCGCTCGTTTGGAAACCGGGATCGTGGATTCGAATCCCACTCAGGGCATGGATGTTGAGTTTATGTGTGTGCGATTCTCTGTGTTTGTGTACAGGTAGAGGACTTGCGACGAGCTGATCGCCCGTCCAAGGAGTCCTACCGAATGTGTAAGATCTAGTAAAATCGAAGTGAACGGAGAAGTTCATGGAGGTAGGCCTAGGCCCACTGGGGCTCTTGAGCCAAGGAAAAAGAAAGTTGTCCCTATGCTTACCTAATTGAGCACTGCGCCATGAAGGCGTATGGGGGAGTGGATGTATAGATCCACCTACCCTTGGCCTCGACACTAATTGGAGGTGAGTGGTCATAGGATAGGAGGCTGGATGAAATACAGAACCGAGACTCGAACTCTAACCCCTCAGCCGTCCAGCCAGTATCCAATCGCTATACCGACTCCCAGGTACTACTACGTACAGCTAAGGCCGCGCCATAGCTCAAGCGGTTAGTTGCTGGCTTCCCACCGCGGCGGCCCGGGTTCAAACCCGGCCCTGATCGAGTGGGATTTGTGGTGGGCAAAGTGGCGCTGGGGCAGGTTTTCTCCGAGTACTTCGGTTTCCCCTGCCAATCTTCATTCCACCAAATTCTCCATCATCATAATCAACCGGGGCAGGCTACAACAGGCCAATCAGTGGCCAGGGTGCCGAGTGGACCCAGTTGGACTCCACCCCCAACTATGCGAATTAAAAAAAAAGTACAGCTAAAGTGCTCGTATTTCGACCGGAATGTTCGTAAAATGAAATGCACTGAAACAAATGTTACTTTTTACATTGTGTAGTGCACAGCTGCAATCCATGCCAAATTAAACAAAAATCAGAAAACAGTCAAATTACAATATAAGATACTATTATTTGCCTATTTTAACTTAAATGGTGACCTGACATAATTCTATATTTTAATTCTCATCTTCAGGGGTATTCGTTCAGTAAATACACTAGTAACACTTACTCAAGGCTATTTCACAATCTTCTATCTAAAATGAAAATATCCCAACAAGTCAAGCAGAACAATATTAAATTATAAATTAAGTGTTAAAAAATTCTCCGTGCACTTCAGAGATCCTGATGTTCCAAAATGCATGTGGACTTAGATAACGGTATGTTAAAAGGAGATGTTCACTTCACTGCCAATACGAGCGCCTTGCGTCGAATAAGAATAAGACATTCATAAATCCTTCTAATTAGAAAACTCGGAGAGAAGAAGCCTCTTGAGAGACCTAGGAGTAGATGAGAGTACAGGTTAAAAAAGATAAAGCTATCCCTGCAACAGGCCGTGAAGACCCATATGGTTGTGAGACGTCGAGGCTCCCACATTTTCTAGATAATCGGCTCACAGATGGCGTCAAGCTTTACGCGCCGGCCGCCCTTTGCCCCCCAGGAAGATTCCTGGTACTCATTTCTGTTAGAGGCTGAGTCGACCCCAGGGCCATAGTGCGGCTGGAAGCATTAAGTAAATTAAATATCCACCTCATAGGGAATCGAACCCGCGACCTTCCAGCTTGTAGCATAGTGCGTGAACCAACTACGTTACCGCGTGCCCCTATAATTAGGGGGACTGAATATAAGAGTACTCGTATTACAATAACATGACAATTCGGGACTACTAATATTAGAAAACATTATTAATGTAATATTGGAATTGTTTTCGGTGAAGGTTGTGACGACTGCAGTGATTTAATAGGGAGACTGAGTCTCTCAGGTAGGCTAGAGGTCAAATAATTACAAGACTTCCTGCAGTCCCTCTTCCTATCAACCCGTTGCCTAGCAACCTCGCAACGAGGGTCACGAAGCAGGAGGAACAAACGGAAGATGAGACCAAATATTTTCCTGCCCGGTGCTTGAATAGACACGGCATCCCAGATATGATCTTGCTTCAACAGAGCGGGCAACAGTATTACTGAAGTAGCCGCAAAGTAAACATGGCACATTCGCTTACCTAGACGAGGCCATGAGAGAAATTAGTTGACTACATACACAGTTCAAGGGAATTGTCTGGAAAATTAAGTCATTGAAAAGCTCGAGAAATCTCTGGAATCCGGAAGGTTCATTATGTCTTCAAAAAAGCCCAACACTGGACCCAGTCAGTCGACCTCACTATTACCGCCTTATGTTGCAAGGCATGTAGAACGCACGGGAGAGAAGAGAAGCACATATAACGGTATCACAGGAAACCATGGAGGAAAGAGATCACTTGGAAGGCATGGGCGTAGATGGTAGAATAATATTAAAATCGATCTTAAACAAATAGAATGCGGAGAGGTGGACTGAACTTACCTGGCTCAAAGCGGCCTCCGTAGTCTAGAGGTAACGTTCCCACCTCATGACTCGTAGTACGCGGGTTCAAATACCCGGCGGAGGTCGTGGAATTTTTAAGGGCGGAAAAATTCAGGGAACAAGTCCTCCGGGAGGGACTTTAAGCCGGGGGTCCCGTGTCGTAGCTTTACGGCACGTAAAAGAACCTCGTATCTCCAAAGGAGGTCACTGAGCCAAAATTGCGGACGTTTCCCGCCCAACAGCAGTCTCTAATACCTCCGGTAGGTGGGGGAAGCATTATAGATACTTCTCAGCCAGTAGAGCCGGTCTCGCTGGCTGGGCGGGACTGATGGTAAGCACCAATACCGGTAGGATATAGAGGCTGGTAGAAATCATAGAGGGAAGCACAATGGACCACTACAGGTCTAAGTGCACGGGGAAACCCACCCTCTCTAATAACTAAGTAACTAACTACCTGGCTCGAAATTGGGACCAGTGTAAAGCTTATGTGAGGATGGCACTGAACCTTAGAGTACCATATAATTCTGATATATCTCTACTAGGTAAGCAACTGATAGCGTCTGAAGAAGGATTCTGCTCCGTGTCGTTAGTCAGTTAGTTACGAGTAGTTAATAAAACTGTTTCTCTCGAAGTCTATGGCTAAACTTAGTTAAGTGAAATTGCTCACTTGAAGTGATCGTTTCATGTGGCAGTAACACTGGACCAAAACTACTAAGAAGGATGGTCTAGATCCACTGAGCATTTTCGTACATGAAGCATACGGACGGACATATAGCAGCTCTGCATTATACGTTAATTGTGTTCACTTAATATAAAGAAATTATACAAACTGGCGATTCATAAGCATGAGCATTCATAAGTCTTATTCTTTTGTTTCGTGAGAGATCTCTCGGCGTAAATGCATTACTCATCTCGGTTCCGCTCTGCGCCATGACACGTCACCAGGACAACAGAAACTGTCACGAGACGTGTGCGGTATGTGACTGTTAACAATCGCTTGCAAATGGAGAACATAAATCATACAATTACAAAAACATTTCGAACTAAGAAAACCCTCAAAAACAAAACGAGATTATCTACTTCAGGATTATTTATAGCCAAGATCCATCACTCTCTTACGAATTTCGAATGTCTCAAAGACTTTTTACTCATTTTCAGGAACTGTAACCGCAATGGAGCAGAGTCCAACAAAAGAAGCTGAGACTAAGTAACTCAGATGGTCTAGAAATTCCAGTTCAACGTGGAGCCAGAATATTCATAACCGTTTCCACAAAACTCCGCCACTGAACCATATTTTGAGCCACTTTAATCCAGTCTACAACTTCATATCCAAGTGGTCTAATACCTAGATGTTTCTCAATTAATATTTTGTATATATCTCTCATACCAATATGCGTACTATGGGAACTGTTCAACTATCCTTCATTTGATAACCCAATAAAATTTGGTGAAGAGTATAAATTCTGAAGTTCATTGTTACGTGGTAAATTATGGTCACTATACGTGGTACTCTAAACCGGGGATGTATGCTTACCCCTCTCGGCTTTCAAGCACTGATGGTGCAACTCTGGGAGATTTCAGGGCTCTGACATCATGCTTCTGTAGCATCAGAAGGATCTTACAGAAGTTCAGTGGGGTGAATGTAATCCAGTGACCTGTCGGGCACTTTCATGTTCACTTTATTACACAGAAGAGACAGATTAAACACTGTGATCTGGTGCAAAGTGACTGGAATGCACGAGCACGCTACGGCTGAACCCTGTAAACCGATGTACAAAACAAAGTACAGAATAATGGTAAAATGAAAATCGTTTATTTACATGCCAAGTAAACTGGATTGTGTTGAAGTCCTACAGACATCTTCATGAAGTGCTTAAAATTAAAAAAAAATATTAGTGAAAAGATTATATCTGAAAGCCCTGTCTGTCCTCTCGCGCGCTTCACCCATGAAACCACTTCGTAACTTTCGATCGAATTTAATACTAGAGATCTGCACTAAAAGTTGTCTGCCAAGGTTTATTTTGGAATGTATCGGTCCAACACAGATCACACACAATGACCACCGGACCACGCGTAACCAAGATACCACCCACAAAATACATATCGCTGAGGAAGCATGACGCAAGAGATAAGAACAATCAAGACACACATTACCTCATACTTCAAAATCATTTTATACTGTGGCATGAAGATCCATTCCCAAGTAGCAGCTGTGTAAACAGCCGACAGTACAGCAGCCGTTGCTAGGGAACAGCTGTGGGGTTCACCCAGAATGGTTACTGCTTTCTCCCTTTCCTCAGGGAAACCTGCATCTCGTGCCCAGAACAAGAACTCGTGGGAGGGAACAAGTCTAGCCCCTCTTTGGAGGTACCCGGTTCGAATCTCCCCAATTCCTCCATGATAACGCAGGGATAAGACACGACCACTTTCTTCCGTCTCCTCTATAACTGATTACTGACTAATCACCCTATCATTCGACAGTGCATACTCTGAAGTACTGGCAGTGATGTTAAAAAGGTAAAGCAAAGTCGTCTCTGTGCTAAATTAATTAAGCACGATGCAATGAGAATGTGTTGGGGAGTGGAGGTATAGAGCCATCATTCTTGACCTCGGCAGTAAATGGAGGTGAGTGGTCAGGCTCACGCTCCGGCCGCTTTCCCATCGGGGAAAGAACGGCCGGGACCCAGCGGATAAGAAGCTGGGTCGGTCCTAGAGCCAGTCTGGACACTGTAGTAGAGAAAATCTCTTGTTCCTGTCGGGAATTGATCCGCTGCAGTGCAACCTGTAGCCCGTCGCTATAGCAACTGAGGTATCCCGGCTTCGACAGAGATGCTAAAGAATAACAACAATAAAAACGCATTGAGACTGAATTCCCCCACAAGTCTTCGCGGCATGGATTTGGCAAGGGGGTGACTCTACAGCAAATGAATCAACGTGGATCTCTGAAATCGGTTTAATGCATTTGTTTACTTAAAAGTTTCGCATTATTATAAACCCTGATTTTATTTAATGATTAATCACAGTACTAATTCTATTCTAAAGTAACTTACTAACGAAAAATATGCTTAAATGAAGAATTACATTCGACAAAATGCATTAGAGAACGCCAACTACAAGTTTCGGACTCCCTGGGAAAGGACTCTGTTTCGGAGCAAAGAAAGAAAAAATCAATCCACTTGCCATTAGATTTTCTAAGAGAATAAATTGTATTAAATTCTCAAAACTACCTCAGCATCTCCTTAAAAGACAGAGATACACAATAGGTTTCTCATGACTGCAGAATATTCCTCACAATCCCCACCCCACCTGTAAAAAAAAGTCACCAGGGAAATTGTCGTTTCAAGCTTCTAGTGATGTTGCATTGTTTAAACACCAGGAATTCTGTAACAATACAGGGCCCATAGCGAGAGTTCTCTATTTCCCATATATATGTGTCCCCTTTGGAACATTAATCACGTTAAATGTTATACAAAATGGCGACTACCTGTTTCATGGGGATGTGTTACAAAAGTACAGCCCACGAGGCAGACGCAGCAGCGTGATTTAAATCTCTCAAAGAGAGGCTCATTTGTGTTACTTCCGTCTACTGTGACCTTCAAAGGACTTTTTGTTCATAAAATGAGAAGGGATATCCTACAAAGGCATGGGAATGTCGCCGTGGAACAGAACAGCAGCTGCTCAAAACTGCATGGAGTTTTCTAATTAAGTAGAACTGATACTTGCGCAGCTGGTCAAGAAATTCCAGCCCTTTACTGAATTAGAAGGTTCATTATCATGATGAAATGATTTCGACACTGAACCCTATCCAGAGACAGCTGAATCCAATTCTGATATTCATAAATTGCTTAATTCCAATTTTAATATTATTCTCCCACATATGTCTGGAGATCATAAGAGGCATTTTCTCTCCAATATTTCCGAAGAAAGTCTTGTATGCAACTGTTATTTTCTCATATTTCTCCCNCCCCCCCCCAATTATCACTCCAACAACCGCTTCGTAGTATTCATATATCATCCTGTCACGACGGTATGTGGTCTGGATACTGACAGCGCTGAAATTTAACAAACGCAACAAGACGGGATAAATGCAATTTCTGGATAGTTCCACGAGTCTGGACAACGGTTTCGATACGTTTCTTCCTGACTCTGGTTCAAGTGGCTCTAGACGTTCTCTGGCTCAAACACGGGTAGAACAGCAACATCACACAAACCTAGCAGTACTGCCATAAATAAGTGTGCTTTTACTGGTCATGTGCTGAATAATCGGGAGTGAATTCCTGACACAGTCAAGAATTTTCTTTTGTCTTCCCGAACCGATTGCGCCCGGGGTCAATCCGGAATGGGTAAAGTCGGTTTTTTTTACCGGGGGAGTAAAGCGGCTGGAGCCTAAACCTGACCACCTATTTCCATTTACTGCCATCGTTAATAATTTAGGCGCTTTATCTCCACTGCTTCATGAGTCTTCATAGCGTGAGTAGTCTGCCTTTCGTTTAACTTCTAGTCTGTCCAAACACATCCCAGTTCAATTTGCAACGCCGTTGCCACCGTAAAGCTGCGAGTAGCACTGTGCTATGAGTACCGGTCCTCAGAAATCAGAAGGGTATGGGAAACATTTCCGTAGTCCATCCGACATAAGTAGAGCTTTGTAAGTAATGCTACTGCAAAGCTGATGAGCCTAACCGAGCACGGGGCTTCTCACGTGTTTCCCTTTCCAAGAGGCAGACATGTGCAATAACTCCTTTACGTAACCCCTTACGGTCCAGGCAAATAACAACTATCTCGTGGTGCCCCAGTATCGCCTTAGCATAATTGTGTCTGAACGTGGCAACGCACGCTTGAACTTCTTTGCTTTGGACTTTCTTCTTGTAATTAGGTGGAAAATTAAGGCCTCTGGCATGCGGAATGCGAAATTAGGGTGTCAGCCGAAATAAATAAAAACAATGCAATGTTTAGAGGGCGAATGTAACGAGTTAATGGTAATTTGTTTTGTATTAGTGAGCAATGTTGGCGCCCTTCCCTGCTCCTTCTCATGTCTTGCAGTTAGTTCTGTACTTCCGTTCCTCGAGGAAGATAAGGGACTGCACTCTATACGTACGAGCATACAGCTGCTTGAAGAGAGCATTATTATGCTGTCTGAATTTCTTATTGCTTCGTTAAGTGATGAAGAGAACAGGCACCAGAGCCACACACTGCAATTTCTAAATGCTCTCTCTCTCTCTCTATGGCGCTATACCCCTTCAGACCTTGGCCGCTTTTTCAGTTTCTTAATCCTATACACAGTCGGTAGGACTCCTTGGACGGGGAATCAGCCCGTCGCAAGCCGCTACCTACACACAGAACAACACAAACACAGAATAAACGCACACAAACATCCATTCCTCGAGTGGGATTCGAATCCACGACCCCAGTGTTCGAGCGGGTGAAGACGGTTCATGCCTTAGACCGCGCGGTCACTGTGATCGGCGAGCATAGGATAATCGCGAAACGCTTCGTTTCACTTCAATTCCTTAATCTTTACAGACAGTCGGTAGGACTCCTTGGACGGGGCATCAGCCCATCGCAACGCCGCTAAGTTCTAGAGTTTTTGTATTGCAGCACTCAGGCTCAGTCCGGCATGACCTTTCAGAGTTATTGTATTTATATTTGTCTTACGGCAATAGAAGAAAAAAAATGGCTTGAAATTCTGTATGGAGCCAGACCATATACGTAATTCAAACTATATATGAGACGTTCTTTCGCTTGTTAAAAATGAGAAATATGAGGACGAAGCGAAAGTGTTAGCCCACGTCTGAGGACTCTAACATAAAGAGAATATACTGTAGGAAAGGCAACTAAACTGTATATTTTTTAATTTAAAATTAATGTTAGCCTCTTCATACAGACGAGAGAATTTACATTAAAGTTGTCATCATTTCCTATCACAGCCTTCTCACTGACAAGTGGCGAGTGTCAACTAGCAATATCGCAATTCACACGAAATTCCAGAAACAATGAGCTCACTTCCACCTAAATATTTATCAGTTCACTACTCACCAACTTCTCATGTGACGCGACATAACCAGCTGAGGCGGTGTCGTCAAGGAGCTTCAGAGCAAATCGGACTTCCCCGTACTGCAGGACACAGGAACAGGGTCACTGAGGCTACAGCGCTGCTATATCATGGAGACCGCCGTGTCCTGACCGCGCACCTCTCAGGGGGCGTGGGGATTAGTATGCTGATAGCAGATTATGAGATATGTCGGGTGTGGGGAGCTTGTAGCTTGCCCGTACTAGGGAGGATAAATACCTGTACACTTTCATCTAACTCACATGCTAAATAAACAATCAGACAAAATTATGGACTTGTAACTTTCTCCGTGGGGCTTATGAAGAGTTCTAGCTTCGGGATATAACGCCGTGTAGCCAGCTGAAAGTTAACCGACGTTTCGGAGGAACAAGAAGACTCTGCTTGCTACCTGCTTCACGGTGGTTTCTTGCTTTGCTTATTCTTCGGCCCTGAAAGACGGATGTGACATGCTCCTCGAAACGTTGGTCGAGTTTCAGCCAACTACGCGACGTTATATCTCAGAAGGCAGAATTCTTCAAAGAGGTGTTCAGTCACAAATGAAGTGGAAAACCGTGCGTTGCACCACATCAATAAATGTTACGTTAATTGCCGATTGTTTCGGACCATAGCTGTAACCACGCTACCGACACGCGAGTTCACTGTCCCGCTTTCCCCCACTGCTCTCTGTTTGCGCAGTCTCCCGTGCAGGCAGACGGTCACTATAAAATAACAGAACTGTATATGTTACCAAAGAAAATTCGTTTGTTTCGCTATCGCAGGGAATGAAAAAAGAGCAAGACGCCCGAGGTAATGCAGAACGGTGCTACTATCCTTTGTCTGGTCTCCACAATGCTATTTGTGTGATTAGCATGCTGGATGGGTTTCTCCAACTTATACGGCAAAATGCCTCTAGCAAAAGCCACGGCGTCCTCTACCCTTACATTACCGAATGGGTTCATATCAATACAAACAATGTAATGAGATTAAAGAAGACATACATTATCGACAAGTTGGAAAATGAAAAAGGAGTATCTCTTGAAAATACAATCGATGCGACGGGCAATTCAATTACTGGACAGAGACAAGGGTCACGGTGGCATTGAGACAACTATAATATAGACACAAAAATCAGGATCGTGACAGGGGGGTGCGCGGAGGGGTCGAGCGAGGTGGCAGCGGCGGACAGGGGAGAGATGATATGGGGGCCCATCAATCATAGTCAAGAAATTTAATTAAAATTTAAGAGAAAATGTCACGGACTATTTCTGTATAACGTGTACACGAACTGCGAACGAAGTGAGTATGAATATTCTGTATGCTCTCTATTGGGTTAGAGAGAATGACTGGAGTGGAAGGGAGCCCAGAGGGAACACTGTGACATACAGCAGGACTGGCAATGTTCGCAGCATCATGTAGACAGGGAGGATAGCATGGCACTGTAAACATACAGAAGAACTAACAAGTGAAAGTGCAATGAGACGATGCAATGGACATTTCGAGTTCAGAATATGAGCTGGGTAGCTCAGTCGGTAGAGTGAATAGTCTCTGGTTTCTGGCGAAGGCTGAGATAACTCTCCTTGCTACAGGGTCCAGACCAATTCTGGAACTAACCCAGCCTCTTATGCAATATGTTCGGAGGGCTTTTTCCTCAGCAGTAAAACGGCTGGGGCGTGACGCTAACAATCCATCTCCTTCAAGCACTGAAGGTTAAGAAAGACTTGAATTACATATTGTCAAGCGTAGAGGGTGTGACTATTAGACGGGGTTTGGATTGGACTGTTTCCACTTTTACACTAACCTCGTAATTACGAGTAATACATGGCTATCGTTAGTTCATCGTTACACACACACGTAGAGCAGGGTTCTCTATCTTCACTACTCGTCTCCTGGCAACGCATTTCAGCAGAGTAATTATATCAGTCTCACTGTAACTGCAGCACACATGAAGTCTTTCTTTGCACAGCCTAATTCCTTTCTTGCCATCTATTCTCAATCATCTTTGGTTGTCACCTCAAGAGACTCCCTTAATTATAATTCTCAGCTGGCCTAAGATCCTCGTTATATAGCCTCGGGGCGGATCCAACAGAAAACACAGTTTCCATCGTTATAGCTCATCAATACCCCGATTGTTGCTTACGTATTCGTTGCCGCGGGGACCTGTTTCCCGAGTCGTTGCCTGGCCATGAACGTCTATTCCGGCTCCGCTATTTCGACTTTCAGACATCACGTCACATTATCAAAAAGGAGGCGAAAGCCCACAGCTGGTTGTAGTCCCATTCCCTTGCATTTTTACCCCTCATGGGCAGTAATTGCATAATTTGCAAAGCAGAAGAAGAATGTAAAACTAATAAAGTGAATTTTAAGCAAAGAAATTGAACAAACATATGAAAGTAAACATGTAACCTACTGAACTGCACGATTCTGTAAGCCTGCTTCTGAGTTTACCGAGATCACACACACTTGTCATTACTCACAGCAAGCTTCGTTCCGATTTCGTGCAGGCTTCCACCACGTACCTGAAAACAGAGACACACACAGTCTTTATATTGCACCACTACGTTTTGAACATGTTAGAACTCTCTAATCAAATTATTTCTCACTTGATTAATCTTTCTTTTTAATGTCTACTTTTTTTTGGCAATCTGTAAAAGTTACAATAAGCAAAAGGTAGGCTCATATACGATTAATATTGGCTTGTAGGAGGCCACTCATCAGTAGACGCCTTTCGTATAATAATCAATACAGCTTAGTTGTGTTTGCAGGAGTAGAACTTACATCTAACTTACATCTATAACCCTAATCTAGCTTATAAACTAAATATAATGCCTAGAATCTGCCCGGCAGAGCATTTGGCGCGAAGCGTTTAAGTCTTCTGTTCCGAATCGGCTGGCTCATGAGGTCTGTTGCTAGTGCGTTTGGATGCTGGTTAAGTCTATTACTATATTTAACACTAAGTTGTTTTATTTCTTCGCTTGATTAATCTAAATAAATATCTCTACTGTGTACTGGTAATAATATGCATTTCACGTTGGTAGATTTGCAAGTACGTACTCTGGTGACAGAATTCGAAAATTCAGAAGCGCCACTGAACAGGACCGCAAGGCAGTTCTAACCATCTCCTACAGCCCGTAATCTATTTCCATAAAATTGATCCGCAAACTGGACTATTATTATTCTCTCAGTCTTCCAAGCTGCAGGCTTCCTGAATTCTCTATCAATTTCTCCTCTCGCCAAGTCGACCTGCATACCTACCACATCGCAGCTTCCTTCAATTCTCTACCTTAAAATAGTGTGTGAGTGAGTGTGTGTGTGTGTGTGTGCGCGCGCGCTTCATGGTACACGCCATTCAGATCATCAGCTCTGTTTCATCTACTTACAGAGGTTTAGGGGCCGGGATACCGCGGTCGGTACGACTGGCTACGGGCTGGTCGATTGAGGGTTCGGAGCCCGTGTCCCGATGGCGTCAAGATTTCTCACTTCTCCATGACGTCCAGACCGACTCTGAGGTCCACCCAACCTCCTATCCAATGGGTACCGGTGGTCAAGCGGCCAGGGAGTGAAGCTGACCACTCACCTCCAACTAGTGCCGAGGTCAAGAAAACGTGGGTCTATACATCCACTCCCCCATACACCTTCATGCCGTAGTGCTTAATTGGTCAAGTACAGGGACAACTTCACCTTTCATAGAGGTTTAGAGTAGACGGAGATTACTTAACAGAAGCGCCCTGCCCTGATTTCGCGATTTCAGACTACAAGAAGGCCTCTGCACACGTTCCATACAAACTGGCTGAGAGCCTTCACGAGTATGTACATCGTGCTGTGTAAAGTTAAATTTCTTCATACAGAGGGAACAACAAGTGATCAAATTCCGGCAGAACTGATTCAAGCAGGAGGCAAAATATTGTGTGCTAAGATCCATAAGCTAATGAATTATATTTGGAATAGGGAAAAATTGCCTATCAGTGGAAGGAATCTATTACTGAACCAGTTCACAAGAACGGTGATAAACTGACTGTAGTAATTATCGGGGGATATTACTGCTATCATGTTCATACAAAATTTTATCCAATATCATTCTCTTAAGTTTAAGTCCATATACAGATTGAATTTATGGGGATCATCAGTGTGGGTTTCGATGCATTATTTATTAGATTTCTTTTTCCGTTCGTCACATACTGGGGAAAAAATGGGAGTATAGTGAGACAGTACATCACCTATTCATAGACTTCAAGAAAGCATATGATTCAGTTAGGGGGGGAAATATTGTACAATATTCTCATACAGTTTGGGATATCCATAAATCTTGTTAAGATGATTGAAATGTTTGTAAACGAAACGTACAGTAAAGTCCATTTAGGTAACCACCTGTCTGATAAATTTCCTATGCAGAATGGTCTAAAACAAGGAGATGCTTTATCGCCACTTCTTTCAACTTTCCGTTACAATATTTAGGAAGGTCCAGGAAAACCAGGTGGGACTGAAATTAAACGGGACACATCAACTGTTGGCCTATGCCGATGATGTGAATCTACTGGGTGATAATGTAGATACCATAAAGAAAAACACACAAACTGTAATTGACGCAAGTAAAGTTGGTCTAGAAGTAAACACTGAGAAAACTAAGTATATGTTACTGTCTCGTCACCAAAATGCAGGGCAAAATCATAATATAAAGATAGGAAACGATGTTTTGAAAATGTGGCACAGTTCAGATATTTGGGAAGAGGGGGAAATTAGGAGGAGACTGAATTGTTGTAGTTGTTAATCGTATCTGGTTTGTATTCATTGTGGTAGGATGTCCTTGTTGTATTTGTTGCAGTTGTTTGTATTCCTCTGTAATTGTTGTAGTTGTTAATCGTATCTGGTTTGTATTCAATGTGGTAGGATATCCTTATTGTTGTGTTTTGTGTATTGTGTTTTGTTTGAACGTGTTGTCACTTAGTGTAATGTGTGTTACTTGTCTGTTGTGTCCTATTGTGTACTACTGCCACCGGCCTAAAACCCAATTGCAGTATAATAAATATATATATAACTCGGGTAATGCTTGTTACCATTCAGTCCAGAACCTTTTGCCTTCTCGTCTGCTGTCCAAAAGCATAAAAATTAGAATATACAAAACTGTAATTTTGCCTGTGGTTCTGTATGGGTGTGAAACTTTGTCTCTGACATTAATGGAGGAACACAGACTGAGGGTGTTTGAGAACAGGGTGCTGAGGACAATATTTTGACCGAAGAGAGATGAAGTGACAGGAGGCTGAAGAAAACTGCATAATGAGGAGCTTCATAACTTGTACTCTTCTCCAAGTACAATTAGGGTGATCAAGTCAGGAGAATGAGATGGGAAGGGCATGTAGCACGAATCGGGGAGGGGGGAGGAGGAGAAGAATGCATATAGGATATTAGTGGGAAATTCAGAAGGAAAGGGACCACTGGGAAGAGCAAGGCATAGGTAGGCGGACAATATTAAAATGGATCTTAGATATGTAGGATGGTCTGGTCTGGATTGGATTGATCTGGCTCACGAGAGGGACCAGTGGAGGGCTGTTGTGAACACGGTAATGAAACTTCGGGTTCCATAAAGTGCTGGGAATATTTTGAATAGCTGCACAATTGGCGGCTTCTCAAGAAGGGCTCAGCTCCAAGAGTGAGTGAGTGAGAGGAAACAACTTGCTAAGTACCTGTCTGTGCCTATTGCTTGCGTCTGAAAGGTATGAGGTACACAGAATGCCGTGACACTTCTGTTGGAAACACTGTGGTACACACTCAGGCCTGCCGAACGAGAGGAATTTGCTCCGTTGTTTTCCGACACTTTTCCTCCTTGCCGCAACTCTGCAGAAGACGTCATAAAGTGATTATTTCGCCTCCATTGGGAAGAATAAGTAAACAAACGAAGCAAAATGGGGCACTGCAGTAACATTTGGCGCAGTAAGCCTTTCGTAAAATTGAACACAGAATTTCATTCCATTTAGAAGTAAATTAGTATTCTGCCTAGGGAATTTGCTGCACCAGCAGCCGTCACGTGACAGATCTTGAAGAGGAACCACCCAGCAGCCAGGCAAATTCTGTATTAACTTTGTCTGTTTCTTTCCTTTTATCTTTAATCCTGCACCACTTCTCGAGTTTCCTCGCTCTTTCTCTCTCTCTCTCTCTGCCGGTCTCTCTTCGATAACTCTTCAAAATAAACTCTAAGATACACAAAGCTACTGGAAACACTGTCCATCATCTTATTCGTTTTTAAGGGGAATATCAGTGCCACAAGAAGTAAGGAGTAAACAAAGAAATAGGAAGACATATTTAATAAGATCTCAACAATAGAAGCAAGCACTCACACCTGAGTTACGACACACACTATCCTAACCTCATTTCCGACTCTACTGCTTGCTTCACAAACGTGTATGGGCACTGCCAATCTGACTTACTGAGTACTGCAGCACTGATCACAGAAAATGTACGAACTTGGTGCGAAGAGACAGGATCAATGGCTTGATATCAACTCCTTCAGCTTCCAAGTACGGACGTTTAACAAACATTTCCTTCTCCTGCTATACAATCCCCTGTGGTGACATATCCCATCCCAGAAAAGGGAGGCGAGCTCGAAGCCAGCACATACCAGTTTTGTGAGCAAATTCCGAAAGGGAAGGAAATGAGTCCCTCCCCAAAGCACAAGAAGTTCAGTACGTTAAATTTTAAGCGACATCGTGTCCTCACAACATACGGATATTTGCGTTTCCGGTGAGGTACGTAGTTCCTCAGTCAAGTCAGCTCATCTTCGCCTGCATGGAATTGGAGCTCCAGTTCCCACTTCTTTCTGTACTCGTCGATTTTAGTAAGGGCTATATTTTCGCAATAAATACAAGATAAATTTGTTCAACAAATTTCAATGTAAACCTCCAATGCCAAATTTAATCCGAATCCTTTCAGTAATGCCGTAGATAGAACCTGAAGATTCATGGACGGACGTGAAGTCCCTACTATGTAAATGTTATGCGAGTAACTCATAACAATAAACAGACATAGCCACTTTAATCGTGACAAACTGAGTTCCCATGTATAGGCTACCTGATGATTCACCACAAGACGAGACTGCTCTCGTACTGCGGGGGAGGGCGGGTAATGCATTCAGCCAAGTGTATTAGTCTCCTCTGGGTTCAAAGCAATCTCCTCACCAGGTCAGCACATTACAAACACGCAACGAATCCAGACAAAGGCACCGTCTACCTAACGAAGTGGAAGAATAACTGGATGAAGGACCGAAACAGCGGAACGAGTAGTCGGGGACACGGAAATTACTGGCAAATACGATGACTAACTCCCCCAAGTGAATACTTCTTCCCTTCGTAGGGATAAGAGCCTCCCCTGTATTAGGTCCACATTCCTGAGGGAACACGGCTTTATTGACGGCTCACCAAATATTTTCGATACGCAGAAAATTCCTCTGGACTCCAGAGCAACATGAGAAACACTGTTCCAGAAAATATTCAAGGTTTCGTCTATTATTTAAGACAAAATTCCTTCTGGCAACAACCATCACACCATGAAAATGTGTAGAGGAATGGAGGTAAAACTCCACACACATTCTTAAAATCTGAAAGAATGGAGATAAGTAGTCAGCGTCACTGCCTGGTCACTCTGGTTCCGGAGAAACATTCCCAGGTAACCATGAGTAGGAAACTGGGTCTGTTAGAGACTGCATGTGGAAGTGGTGCTGAAGGAAAGAATTACTAACCCTACAGGGATTCAAACCATGATCCTATAGCCTGTAATCAGACAGCCTGCCAACTGAACTATCTCGATTTATCTTCCTTTATTTCATCAGTCTCTAAATCGAACTACATTTAACCATTTGAAGAATAATTAGGAAATTAACACTTTTGGAGTTCGTTTTCATTTTAAGACCCTTCACCTGTTAATGCATTTCCATGGCAAAACACACAGTGAAAACGTATGAAATGGCTTTAAAATAATAAAAAAGACAGTAGAAGAACTTTCTTTCCCTGATCTCAAACCTAAAATAAATTGACATGAGCAGGATTTTAAGGTAAATATCCAGCATGTTTCATTGAAAATTTCATATTCTTTTCATACACTTTTACATGGAGCATAAGAGAATGTCCCAAAAATGTATTCACCCTTTTAATGATACTAAATGGAACGTTCTTTAAAACAGATATAAGGTTTGAAGAAAACAAGTCTACTGCACCATGCGTGTTCACAAATGTTCAAACTAATGACCATCATTATCCAGACAGAGCTGATAAAGCGAAACAGTGGAATCACAAACTGTATGAAGCATTTCATTTGGAATTTGAAGACACTGTCTTTCAATTTCCTTTTACAACTCATGGACTGTTGCTATTCTGCGGCATAAACCTTATCTCTGAGGTATCCCCATAACAAGAAGTCCATGGGTGTGAGGTCCGGTGAACGCGCAGGTCCAGCGCTACCGCTTCGCCCAATCCATCTGTCCGGAAAAGTTATATAGAGAGATAGGCCCTTACGTCACAATGGTAGTGGGGAGGTGCTCCATCTCGTTGGAAGTAAATCTCTGCATCACCAAACATCTCTACAATGCGTGACCCGACGCCCGCGTGAGTATCCTTTTTGGACATCCTATAGTATGTATATTTCTCAAACAGCACATCCAGTACTACCTTGAATGTAACCACTGTGGCAGAAATTAAGAAACGGTGGTTCTCTTTCCCCTTGGCACTACAGCCCCAGTGGGCCTAGGCCTACCTCCATGAACTCCGTTCACTTCGGTTTTTCTAGATCTTACACATACGGTAGGACTCCTTGGGCGGGTGATCAGCTCGTCGCAAGGCCTCTACTTGTACACAAACACAGAAAGACGCACACACACAAACTAAACATCCATGCCCTGAGTGGGATTCGAACCCACGATCCCGGTTTCCAAGCGAGCGAGGACAGTGCATTCATTAGACCACTCGGCTACCGTGACCGGCTCAAGGGTGGTTTAACAGGGGAAGAAAGGACATTAACTTCCAAATGTTTAAGCCGAATATAACCCTACTAAATTAGTAGGCCCATGTTTCTTAATGTCTAGTTTTACAAAAGAAAAGTTAAAATTATTTTTATCTTAATGGATTTAAAACAATCCGATATCCATTCTTCGAAATGGGCAATGAGGTTCAGCTACAACGAAAACACTCCAAGCCGTGCACGTTATCAGATAAGCCCACGGTCTCACACAAACACTCCTTATCTCTGTGCTCTGTTGCTTTCTGCGAGGTGTGCTCAGAACTGTCAGCCGGCGTAGCTCAGTCAGTAAAGGACCAGGCCAGGGGCTGGATGACCGGAAGGATCAGGGTTGTCTCTTCACCCTCTCGAATGTGTACAGGGGGTGCTTTTCATAGGAATGAAGCGGAGACGTTAAGCTGAGCACTCATCTCTATCTAGTTCCTAGTTTAGGAATGCATGGAGATATATCTCAATTGCTACCTACACCTTTATGGTGACGTACGGACAATTGTACGTTCTCATTCTGCAGTTTCCACGAATGGGCTTCGTGCCCTTTGCAAATCAGAATTAGTTCTGCAAATATAAATTCGTACAAAGTTGGTGGGCTGCCTAATTCTTCACTAATCTTGACAGTGTGCATCCGGTTGTGTCACATATATATATATATATATATATATATATATATATATAT
>NW_019734980.1:351647-424518 GCF_002891405.2 Cryptotermes secundus | reverse complement strand
ATATATATATGCGTATATACTGGGTGTCCCAGGAGGAATGTGCCAGACTTCGGGAGGGTGTTCCTTATGTTAAAGTATGCCGATATAACCCAAAACACCTATGTCCAAAGTTGAACGGTTACAGAGATAATGGCCAGAGAATTGTGAAACTTTGACGGGTGTTACACACTTGTTGATTAGCAAATACATATTAAAACTGGCAGGAACATGTGGTTACTGTAATGTTAATATGTACGTAATATCAAACTAATTTGTGAGTGACATGAAGCGATTAAATTGAACTACAAAAAACTCGCACGACATGTCATAGTTGGCCTTAGGTTTCCAAGCATTATGCATGACACATGACAAGCGCTGACGTAACATGGCTGACTGCGCATTCTGGTATAAGCCGACTACATAACTACTAAAATACAGTACCTGCTTTATACTGTTCAAAGTGTCCTCCGCCAGTTGCAATGTCTTCCAACAAACATGGTAACTCACTCCTCAGGAAGGCTTCATACCTGTTTCCAGTTAAATTTTTGTGAAACACAAAAGGTCCGAACAACCTGTTCCCAAGCACACCACACCATATATTCACAGAAAATCTCTTTTGGAATTTCGTTACCATTATCTCATTTGCATTATTATGGAACCACGTACGCACATTTCGCAAATTATTTACACCGTCCAGGGTAAACGACGCCTCATCACTGAATAAAATGACGCTTAACAGTTCGGGATGAGCTTTCATCCAGTGGCACAAATCCATACACTGTGCATGGTCGCCTGGTTCCACATGTTGTACCCTTTGATCATGGTAAGGTTACAACTCTTCATCATGTAAAGTTCGCCACACCTGCATACGTGATACGCCGATGCGAGGCCATTCTACGAGTGGACAGACGCGGACTTCTCTGAACCATCTCAAGAATGTTCTCTCGTGTGTTTCTCATTCGTACATCCTCCCTTTCAGAGTGCACACAAACACTCGGAGGAGAACCAGTATCACGCAATGTCTGGTGAATTCGAGTAAATACACTTCGAGATGGAATCCGTTGATCCACTGGCATTCTTCAACAGCAGTACGTGCATTGCCACCGCAAAATGCATATTACAATATTCCACGTGTGAAAACACATAAGGCATTTCAGCAACTCCGCACAACTAATTTACCATCCATTCACAACGGGGCCGCAACGTACCCTGAAGGTAGCACATAAGCTTACGGCTAGTGTGAATCACCATACTCAAGGACAGCTGATAGGTATAGTGCGTGGACCCGCCAGAAGACCACACTTTTCTCGGGCCATTGTCTCCGTAACCGTTCAACTTTGGACATAGGTGTTTTGGGTGATATCGGCATACTTTAACATACGGAACGCCCTCCCGAAGTCTGGCACATTCTTTCTGGGACACGCTGTATAAACGCAACTCAAGGACTAAGACTAGTATCATCCTATACCTGATGATGGCTCAATATAAGGGCCAAAACGTGTAGCGTCAACAGCAAAATAAAACAAATACTGATACAGTAGCGTTCATTTTGTTTTTCACGAATACTGTTGTGTGGACTGCCCCCATTATACACATATATCCTGTTTGTTCTTCACTTAGGCTTGCACAGAGCGATACGGCACAAAAATACACGGATATTCCATCATTTCCTCGGCGGGATCAAACCCGTAAGCGTCCTAGTCAACTGCAGTCGGAACCATATTCATACACTGTGACGAGGGTGCCTTATTGACGTTGGTCGTCACGCCGTCTTTAGAAAGTTACTAGGTTCTCTTTTCATTATACTTCCGATGTTCTCACATCATCATCATTGGCAAAACATCCCTTTTCGGGTCATAGCCTTCCTTAGATGATTCTGTCAGATGTATCTATTCCTGGCCAGGTTTGCCAGTTTCTTTCCCCAGAGCTTTAGCGTCACTGTCCACTCCATCTTCCAATCTCAATTTAGGCCTCATTCTTTTTCTTCTGCTTTCGGTTTGGCATTGAGAATTCTTTTCGCGGGCCGTTGCTGGTCCATAAGAACGACATAACCAGTTCATTGCAACTTACCTACTTTTATAAAGGTTACACTAATACCCATGTCTCTCGTACAAAGCGTACAGTTCGTAACTGTACCTAATTCTCCATTCATTGTTGACTTTGGCTGAGCCATATATAGACCTCAAAACCTTCCTCTCAAAAATAGCAATAGCTGTTTTAACACGTGCAGTTAATACCCACGTTTCTGATGCAAATGTCAGGACGGCCCAATTAATGTCTTGTATAATATGCCGGAAGCAGCGTCATCAGCAGCGACTTGAAGCACAGAGCAAATGATGCTCGAGATGGTTCAAGTTCGTATAGCAACAGGCGTGACCAGAGTGGTTTGAACGGCTGCTGTACTGCGATGTGGAAAGCAAATGGAAAAACTACCACATTATCACTTTATCACTTCCTGGATAGTCTCTTTCCAAAAACAGAAGATCGCATTAAGTGGAGGAACTGTTTTGGAAGAGACTGTGGACCTGTCGTCTGACAGATTACTGATGAATGAATGAATGATTCTATGTTGCCATGAAAGCCCAGTGTTCTAAGCCTCATGACAAGTAATACGAATACAATTATCTTATTACGAACGTTCGCATAACGAATTATTTTCAGGGACACATTTCTTTCCTAGAACTGTGGATGAATGAATACGCATTTTGTTTGTTAGAATTTTTACATTTATTCTGCCCCAATTACAAAATACGAGTATATCTCTCATGCATGATTACATTTCTGGTGTCATTACTGCAATTTAAAATTGTAGCTGAAATAGTTGATAATTAGGGGAATAGGTGAGGATTTTAAAAAGCGCAGTCACAGTTTATTTTCGAGATTCGTCAGGCAGTAAAACACTGTCATAAATCTCGTTGAAGTCGGAACGAACAGTGACTCTGCTGGCGAGGACCATCAGCTATTTACCAGACCAATCTATTTTCGAGTTTGCCTGGCAAACAACTCAATCGGTGTAGCCGATACTTTAACCCGGATTCGACGTGGGTACTTCTCAAACAGATATGCCCGTTCAGAGGGTCTGACTGGGCGCAGAACAGGGAAGTTCTGAGGAAATTGCTCCTGCACATCGATCACTCTTACCACCAGACCTGGTTGCAAGACAAATGTGTTCTAAGGCGCATCATAAAGGAGAGAGATCTTGAATCAATAAAACAAAATTTCCCCGCCCACTGCACGCTACTAGTATCGAAACTTCCCCAGAGGTACATTTCATATTTCTGGGTGAATATTGTGACAATGATGAAGTGGTAAGGACGTGGGTGTCTTATAAAGAGATACCTACCGCAGAGAGAAAATGACTGAATTCATGAATGTTACAAGACCTGAAATAGGAAACTGAAAGAATATACGAACGTACGTATGTACACCTGATTTATTCTACAAGCGCGCACAATGCGAGCAGTTGTGCTTGCTTCATCAAGGCGTACCCAGTTTGGGTATGGTCTGTGCTTCACAAGGACGACAGGCTTGAGACCCAAGAGTTTTAGTCGGATTCTGATGTAGGAGAGAGAAAGAGTACTGAAGAACGGAATGATGAATAAAAGAGAGAAAAATATGTACACGATAACTTTGGTTGACAAATGCATTCTGTGACATGAGCAGCAGCCGATACATGCATGCAGATTGCGCAGTCCGACCTTCACTATCACTGCTCAAATCTCTACTTGGGATACATTATGATTCTCTTATATCGTGATGTTTTCTCACCACATTCTTTGTGTAGCGTGAACTTCTATGTGCAATGTACGTATAATCTTCCTAAAATATGAAACTATTTGAAATCAATGAGCTGATATGTGAGAGGCTGAACACACAACACACACAGACATACATACGGTACGAATAGGTGAGGACACATTTTGGGCACGAGTTCCACACACCAAAATAAGACAAAATGTCAGTACCGGCATGTGTTCGGAAACACTTAAGTAGCTCAAATGTAGCCCCAAATGTCCTCCGTGAGAGCCAATGCACGCCTTGGCACGTCTCATCATGGACCGCAGCATCCGTTCAAAGATGCCGGGCTCACAGGCATCCAAATGCGATGGTGAAATGCCTCTTCTTCATCAACAGGAGCTGCATATACAAGAGTTTTTATGCGCCCCCCACAGGTAAAAATCCAGGGGATTCAAATCTAGCGTGGAGACCATGCAGTGGGTCCTCCTCTACCTGCCCATCGGTCATGACAGGTGTTACTGGGAACATCTCGCGCAGAACGGAGCACCATCATGCATGTAACTCACACATGAAATATTTCCGGACATATGTTGATCTGGACATTTTGTTTGTTCTGGTATTGGAACTCATGCCCAAAGTCTGTCCACACCTTTCAGTTATATATACCCTATTCATTCATCAGTAATCTGTCAGTTACTCCACTCAATGCGATCTCGAGCTTTCTCTTTCATATAAAAATATCCTCTTCTGTCCCCAAGTCATCCAGCATCTTCTTACGTTTTCTTCCTCGTCTTCTGGTCATTTCTACCCGCCCTTCCGGTTTGTTTTGTCTCCAGAGAAAACATCTCGCATACATGTTATCTCTGTTTTTGGAAAGAGACTATCCAGGAAAAGTGATAATGTGGTAGTTTTTCCATTTGCTTTCCACATCGCAGTACAACAGCCGTTCAAACCACTCTGGTCACGCCTGTTGCTATACGAACTTGAACCATCTCGAGCATCATTTGTTCTGTGCTTCAAGTCGCTGCTGATGACGCTGCTTCCGGCATCAGTTTTTGGTTTTTGGTGTCTCTCTTCGTCTGATGCCTACCCTTTGACCTGTCCAGCAAGGGAGGCCCTGCCAGTAGCTACGCTACCGCTGATATAGCTCTCAGGTTCCTTGGGATACTCAAAACCCCCTCACTACGATAAGGTGGAGACACCAACGAGGGGTTTTATTTTCCGTGACAGCGCGAACGCAGTTCTGACTACCAAAAATACCGCGCCCGAGTTACCCACATTTGGGGCAATCGCAGGGGTCAACCCGACCGTAGTGCAATGGAAGGGTCTTAACCTGGGGGAACCGCCTTCAGGATCACGGTAACCCCTACGCCAGGTATATATATATATATATACAAACACACACGAGTTGTCTTAAAATTATATATGACTAGTGTATGGTTGGTTGTACAGCAGTAGCTGCAACTTCAGTTTTCTGAAATTATGTTTTCGCTCTCAACTTCAGTCGCTAGAGTAAAGCGCTTCAGGGTGTGTGGTGGGGAAGAGGGGGGGGGTGCAGATCGTTAGTGCTGAAGTTAGTTCCCAGTCTTCATCAGGAACACAGGAGATCCTGCTCTTTGTCTGAATGCATGTATTCAGAATTACCGCCTGCGTGCTGCTCATTACAGCTACTGCGCAGTTATTCGAGAATTTGTAGAATTAACACTGACTCGAAGAATGACGAAGCATTGCAACGCTTCTGAAAAACTTTAAGGCACACGCGAAAAACAAAGTTGTTCTTGTGGTCCAGCAAAACGTCACGAGAGCGCAGAGGGAGCATTGCAGTAACGTTTCATATATTCTCAGCCTCGGTTGTAAATGGAAGTGTCAAGTTAAGTTCCCATCACTGTCCAGGGGAAAATATATCTCAGTGTCAAACAGACAAGAAGCAAGAGTGGACACACACAGATGTTGTGGCAAAATGACAAATGGGTCTGGAATGGAACCTCGGTCACCCAGACCGCAGCCGCTCCATTAACTCAGCCACCTCGACTGCTTCTGGTGCTGGAGGAAAAGGGACTACACGCAGTAAAATGTGACGTGCTCTACTCAAGATATCCGGTAACAGATTTCTGCACGCCGATTGAACATCACTCGATAAGAACGGGAGAAGAGATTCTGAGCTTGTCGATTGCTTCTGCTGGTTTCTTGCTTGGTTCACTCTGCGATCTTGAAGACGGAGGCCACATGTTGCTCCGAAACCTATGGCAATACAACCCAGAATGCCGTGCTCTTCCTAGTCATCGCCGTGGGAACATAAATTCAAAAAGGTGTAGTTTGTTTCACTTTCTGTACCCTTTTTATATGAATTCATGAGATCTAAACAAAGATTTCTCATGAAATTGTTACGCTTTCCGAAGGTACTGACTAACTGAAAAACAGTATCCTTGTGTGTATATATATAAATAAATATGATGGCTGTAAAATTACGGAGCAGGTTCTGTGTATTCTGCCTGCACTCATAAACATTTGTTCTTGATATGTGAAGTGCAATTTTTCTATTGCTAGAGGGGTGGGACTAAGTCCCTTGTACTGCGGCCACTTCTGGCCTATTGTACCAGCCCCAGATGATAGGTGAGGGTGATTGTGGAGCAATTGGTGGAATGAAGATTGGCAGGGGAAACCGAAGTACTCGGAGAAAACCTGCACCAGCGCCACTCTGTCCACCACAAATCCCACTTGACCAGACCCGGGATCGAACCCTGGCCGCCGCGATGGGAAGCCAGAGACTAGCCGCTTGAGCAATGGCGCGGCCTGAAGTGCAGTCAGTATTTATAATGAACTGTGACTCAGTTTGTGAGGACCTGGAAAGCTCCTTTCCTTTCAGAAACATGCAAGCAGAAGATGTCCATACGGAGAAGGTGGTTCCATGGTAGGTAGTCCGACGGCAGTGTACTTACGCAGCTAACACGTATGTGTACCCTCTATTCTCATAAGATTCCTTTTCACTTCAAGTTTATTCTGCTCAGAAAATAATAGAAAATTTGTGGTTCATACTCGTATGTATTGGCAAGACCGCGACAGTAGACCCCAGTACACAGGAACGTATCAGATACGTATGGCTCGGAAACCCAGTGTGCAACGTATCTTGGTACAAGGCCCCTATACACTGTATTCAGCCTTAGTTCAGTTTGCCTATCAAGACTGTTAAAAGCGTCATTTCATTATCATAGAACTGCACATTAATGCGATGTGTAGACTCAAGTACAGATGTATTCTTCCCTGAAATGTTCTTACTAGTGATGCAATGCCCGTAAGTTGTTTCTGAATAGCAACGGTGTTACAGTGTCGCGTCTCCCGACTATAC
Organism: Cryptotermes secundus; assembly: GCF_002891405.2. NCBI lineage: Eukaryota > Metazoa > Arthropoda > Insecta > Blattodea > Kalotermitidae > Cryptotermes > Cryptotermes secundus. The sequence continues at coordinate 417,455 of NW_019734980.1, read as the reverse complement.
TCTCCCACTGCCATGTATATATATTATTTACATTTTAAGTCAATTACTTATATTAATCTAATAATGTGGAAAATGGAAATATGCATTTACTTTATTAAGGAATAACGGAGTATGACGTAACATTCTGCAATAAACCAGCAAATTAAACGCCACTTAAATTACTAAATTCGGTGCAACACCAAGAAAGTTCTAAGGCGTTCGAGGTTTTATTCGTCCCGTAATTACAACGTAATACAGAATTCTCTAGAGGGTTTGACTGATGTAATGCAGCGGCAATTGTTATTTGATTGCCTGAGCTTCTATCCCGGGGATTCACCGAGGATTGTGAGCCAATCAGAACTAGGCCAAGCTGCTAATTACGTCGTGGTATGACCGCACGTCCACCCAGCTAGCACTGTAAAGGATAAGAAAATGTCTAACTAACCTCCGGCCTCGCAGGACACGTAAAGTGTCGCTTTTCCTGTATAAGTACATGAAGATATAGCCATCTTTGTTACACCAGAAATCAACGTAAGAAAGAGGGCCGACCGTGCCTGTAAAACAATGTGAAATTTGCGTAGTGGGTGAGTGGTGAACAAAGTGGAAGTTTTATTCTTGAAACTGGTGCGTGATTAGTGGCCAGTGTCCCCCCGTCTCGCCGAAACAAGGCCCGTATAAAGCCCTGAAGGGGATCTTGTGTTCTACTGACTGACTGCGCCTACTAATCTCTGTTACCCACCACGTAACATGCGTTACTGGCGCCCGATCTGCTCTGTTCCCCCTAAGCACCTTAATCTTCTGCACCAAAGAAGACGGACGGAGCAGGAGGCAGTGAACTGCAACTACAATTAACGTTGGAGAGAGAGAGGGAGGTGAAGCTGCGGCACCAAAGGGGAGGGCGGGTGTGTTTTATTATAACTCGCATCTGAACTTTATTGTTCCTTGCAAACAATTCCGTTCTGGGAGGCATACATACACGTGAAGTAAGTAAAGCTATCCCTGTACCAGGCCGTGAAGGCCCATGGGGTTGTGACACATTGAGGGTTCCACATTATCTAGACAATCGGCTCAAAGATGGCGGTAAGGTTGTCAGCCTTACGCGCCGGCCGCGCTTTACTCCCCAGGAAAATTATTTAATTAATTCCTACACGTAGTTCTCCGTAATCAGAAGGCCTCCAATGAAGATAATTCCTGCACTCACTCTTTTGGTTCACCGATGATTTCAGCGGGCAGTTCTCTAGCCATTCTTAAACAATGAAATTGTAAAAAGGTAAAGTTGTGCCTGCGCTTAACTAATTAAGTACTAAGCCATGATAACGTGTGGGGGAGTAGGTGTACAGATCCATGTTTTCTGTACCTCGGCACTAACTGGAGGTGAGTGGTCAGCTTCACGCCCCGGCCGCTTTACTTCCAAGGCAACAGCCACCGGTACCCATTGAATAGGAGGCTGGGTGGGCCCCAGAGTCGGTCTGGATGACGTGGAGAACAGAGAATTCTTGCCCTTACCGTGACTCGAACTCCGAACTCTCGGTCGTCCAGTCCATAGCCAGTCGCTATTCCGACTGCGCTATCCCGGCTCTCAAAAACAATAAAAAACAAATCAATTTTATTTCGTTACACACTGACACTTGACCCAAAATCATCTGTCACAGAAAATAATACTCCATTTTCCGCCGTCACGTCAACTCCGAGTGTCACGAGAGAGTACGAAGTTCAGGCTCTAAGCAGAAAGCTTCTTATACCTGATGAAAACAAGGGACTGCGACAGCAATCAACTTCAGGCAGAAAATCCTCTGCTAGACAAGACTCATGGAACTGTGCAGTCTGAGAACATGGCGAATGCGCAGGCCTCACTAGGAACAAGACTGGACCGTAATCTGAACTGAACTGAACTGAACTGCTGCTTGTGAGCCTTGTTACATGCCACTGCCTCTGCCGAGGCCCATTTGCCTGTCCTCCTTTTACACACGGCATACTCATAATGACTTAGTTTTTTTTAATATTTTTGATAAATCCTAAAATAGCACACATTTTCCAACAAAACATATTTCTTCTAAGTACATTACTTTAGTAGCTAAACATCTTATTATCCCCGGACGCGTTGGCCCTGTGCTTAACTAATCGAGCACTAAGCTATGAAGCCGTAGGGAGGAGTGGGTGTACAGAGCCACATTACTTGACCTCGACACTAGTTGGAGGCGAGTGGTCAGCTTCACGCCCCGATTATCATCTTACTGCGTTCGATTTACTGCAGATATTTCTGTTTATGCAGTCAGTTACATCACAGATATCACACTCTAGATATTCCGAAGATATTTTATCTGTATTTAGTTAAACATACATCATGAAGATCAGTGATGATCATCCTTTTGCATTTGCGATCCTCAGGGCACTTGTCAAAACGCCACAGTTACACCGAAGTAAAAACAAATCTTTCCTTTTTCCAAGAAAAGAACTTTTGCAGCTCTGTCTATTTTAGCAGAATATTAACTTACAAATCGTAATATTTTTATTAACATATTTAATTGGGGATACGGGGTAGCGTAGTTGGGTGAGGCACTATACTATAAGCCGGATGGTAGAGGGTTCCAGTCCCGATAAGTTCATTTGCTTTTTCAGTTGACCTAACCTTCCAGCGGCACTACGGCCCTGGGATCGAAGAAGCATTTAACAAAGACAAGTACCAATAAACTTTCTGGGGGTAAAGGGCAACCGACAGCCTCACCGCCATCTGCGTGCAGATTGTCTAGAAGATGCGAGAGCCTCGACGTCTCACAACGCTATGAGCCTCCACGGCCTGTTACAGGGATAGCATAAATTAGAGGATGTTTCATTTGTCACGGAAGAGTACAAGAGCGGGTTTACTGAGCCTTGCATATAGGCACACGCATCTACAGCTGCCTAACTCCTGAGCAGTCGATAAACGTCCAAGCAGGTCAGGAAATTCGACGACTTTTGTGCAAAATTTCATTCATCTGTTCAGACGAATCCTATTATGTTCTTACCGAAACTAGTTAGCATCGCCATATCGCGTCTCTTCAAGATTCATTTCAAAATTGTTCTCCATTTATGCTTAGTTCTCCAGAATGTTCGACCGCCTCTGTGGTCTAGTGGTCAGAGCTCCTGGCTACATGCTGAAAAATTTCAAGCGCTACAAACAGTGGAGTGTGCATAATTAATTTAGCACCACACCATGAAGACGTGGGGAGGAGTGATGGTATAGCTCCACTATTCTCGAAGTCGGGGCTAGATTCAGGTGAAAGTCAGCTTCAAGCCCCGGCTGCTTCACCCCCATGGAAAGAGCCCCCGGTATCCAATGAATGGGGGGCTGGGTGGCAACTAAATTCGGCCTGAACGCTGCGGAGAAGAGCAAACTATTCTACCCCGGCCGTCCAGCTATACCGACTGAGCCATCGCGGTTCCCAGTTCTATATCCAACTTTAAAAGCATCTGCGTGCAGCGGCATAACAATGGAGAATATACGGCAAAGTCGAGGACTAACAGAAATTTAATCTTGTACAAGAAAATATCTTTCAGAGGTTCAAGAGTTTTAGTTGCGGTCAATGTGAGAACTCTATTTTAAAGTAATATTTTACAGGATGTTGTAGGCCCATGCGTTATGAGTTCAGCATTATTTATACCTTTAAAAGTTCAGGTCATTAAGATTCCTTAATTTCTGAGATGAACGAGCAGGAACTGTTTCTCATACAAGTGAGTTCTCATTAAAACTTGGGACCTAACGGCTTAAAGTTGCTAGGTGGCTTGCAGTAAAATCTCGTTAGCGGCTCTTAATGTTATTCCGTATAAGACTCGGCCGGGCCACTTACATCGGCCTCATGGTTCTTGCACGAAGTGAATAAAATGAACACATAATGGAGATGTCGTGTTTGTCTCTCCATATTTTTATTCTATGAAAATATTCACCAGATTGCGATAAAATATTAAATTACTGGCCTGCACAGAATATTGTCGTATGAATTCGAGTTCTGTACATATCCGCCCAATATGCAAGTGGCAGTGGAAGGTAATTATATTATATTTCTCCAGAACTCGCCAAAGAAACTGATATTCAACGTGAAATATACGAATAAGATGTAAAAGTCTGTGACGAAGGTCTAATAATATTGTACAGTCATCGTGTTTATGGGCATTATTCATCGTCCTCTTTTCATTTAAAACACACATCGTCGTTTACAAACTTTTTAAAATATACAGAATGTCCCGGGAGGGAATGACCAAATTCGAACCCACATCTGTCCGGCCGATATATCAGCGAATCGGTGGTCATTACAAGAACGTCACGTTTGTACCTTCTTTGTTCTGCAACAGTAAAAATTCTACGGAACATTTTATGTCTTAAATTAGCTTTTTGTCCATACAAGATGTTTTTCCCCAAAATATAATCGAGAGGACTGAAATCAGGAGACCTCGATGGCCAGGCAACTGGCGCGCACAAGCAATACAATGTCACCTGCAGGCTAATACGTGGGGAAGCACCGTTGCATTGAACACGAAATCGTTTCATCATGGGAATGTCTCCTAAAAGCAAGGAAAATTCATTTTGCAGAAACTTTGCGTACCTACATGTCGCATACACACGGTCGTTAGAATAATGCCCCACCGCACATTTACTGATACAAGCGTTGGAAATGACCTCCTTTCCTTAACTTCTGAACAAGAATGTTGTGACGCGTAACATTCTTTCCATCGAGGAATAACTGAACTTCGTTAGTTAATATAATAATTCGACACCCGTCAGGGTGGGTATTAAACCAACAGCAAAATTGTAACCGTACATCGTAGTCCACCGTTTCCAAGATCTGACTGGGATCTGCATTACACGGATGCAGTGCTTCGTGATTTCATGACTCCGACACTGCGTGCAGATGTTCTGGTGTTCAGTGTTGGGTTGTGTTGGACCTTCCAACTACGTTAGCATTCTCACCTGTTTGAGGGCGTGCAGACGTGGAAGGGGCAGGAAATGTTTGCTTTCACAAATGTCTGTGGAATTCGCTTAGCCTTTTTTATTATTTGAAACTCTGCAACCCGAGAGCTGCGCCGGTATTCTGCAGCGCCGTCTTTCGAGTTGCTACTGCAAAAACTTCAAATGAAATTGCATATCTGCGCACGCATTGTTTGAATACTGAAGTGGCATGGTTCTCAATAGTTTTTAACAGCACGAAGTACTCTGCAATACTAAACTGGAGTTAACAAGAAATCTTACTCAACACTCAGCAGATTAAGATTATACTCGGCTCTGATTAGTACGTTAGTATGCATGTGTGTTCAGACGCCTGCACCCTCAGGGGATTTATTATAAAGTTCTTTTAAAGACAATGCATCGAAGTCGAATGTGCATAAGGGAACGTGCTTGCCAACTTGAAGCAACTTAATTTCATGTATTTAAACTCTGTTCACAGTCCCTCACAACAATATTTAAAATATCGTAACTCGTTACCGTTGAGAACAGGGCACGAATGAATTGATTAATAACATCCTTCAACAAAGCCACTTACTCGTGAAACAGTCAATAGTGTCACGTGTCACAGTAACTAAAGACGGAATTCGGATTGGTAATTGGATTTATTGATCACTTACAGGTCGCAACTGCAATTAATTATTACACTGTTGCTGCTTTACACAATTTACAATCACTCCACACTAATCTCTTCAGTTTATCTGCACTAGTCTTCACGGATTTATAACATAGGAACTATAAGAGTCTAGCTGAATTACACATTCCAAATATTATACATAAATAAATTCTTCAAATCACAATTTAAATCTTCACAGGCTGACTTCTAATTCTTCATTAATAGGAAATTCGCGTGCTATCTCTTACAAAGAACTGGCTTCCTTGTTGTTCGCGTGCTTCTGCCGCTACTACTAATCGCAACTCGTAACTGCCCTGAACAAATTCTGTCACTTACCTATATAGCCGCGGAACGGATATGGACTATAGTAAACATATACAGTAGAACTTGGTTATAACGTCATCAAAGGGACCTAAAAATAGTGTCGTTATAAACGAATGTCGTTGTAACCGAAATGGGCACTTCCACAGTAGCCTTATGTTAGTCACGTCAAAAATCTACCAAAACCGAGTTAAAATGTTGCATTTTTTAGTGAAATACGTAGTTAAGTACAGACTAACGTAACATTAACGTGGAATTGACCAAATGTGTAATATCAAAGACATATTACAGCGCTTTTCACTGACAATACACACAATATTTCACGAATCACTTTAACTTTCTCTTCAATGCTTAAAACTTTCCTTTTCATTGCCATGTTTTCGCTACTGCACTTCTCTGGGTTTAGGCAGGAACACTATAGGGTAAGTAGACAATGTGAGGTCCTGTTAGACGAGATTCTAGGAAAGGAATGCAGTTAACAACCTGCCGCGTCCTCTTGCACTATTCACGCAGTCCCACCCCACACCCTTGTTTTCGCATAAAACCCACGCTCCTCTTGCAGCCCGGGGTCGTATTCTTCCAGGACAGTCACATCAGCAAGTAGAGAAAGTGAGGGTGGGCAGACACATCGAACTTTCCCACGATATCAGAGAAATTCAGGAATGAAAATGACGTTACATACGAGGTTGATGCATTTGTGCATGTCGTACTAAGCACGGTATAAAAACAGTTGCTTTATGAGGAATTAGTTCGTACCATTGAATATTTGACGCAATAGACAAGGTGTCGCAGAAACCGATGTTGCTATAACCAAGTTTTACTGTATATTACGTGATCGCTATCCAGGCAATATATTGGCGCGTCGGTCGGATCTACAGGAAATACAGCTTCTTCTACTGTCGCGTGTTGGACCGTGTTTAGAGAGATGTTGCCTGGCAACACGTGATCAAATCCATTAGAATATGTTAGTACTTTTCGTGTACTACAGTTGGCCCATTGCTTTGTCTGGTTAGAGTTGCGTTGACAGTATATTGTTCTCTTATCTAATTGTTAGACCTCGTAAACGAGGAAGATGACGAAGGAGATTCTGTTACACTGTAAAAGTAAAAGACACTACTTTCTGTTACGCACACTATATGGACATCTTACAATGTCTATGTATACGAAGGAGCGAAAATGATGCTTCCGAAGTGTCCTCATTTTTCTCAAATATCGTCATGAGAAACTCGATGATGCTACATCAGACAATCTAAATTTCTCTGATAATCGGCGTAGTAGCAAGACATTCTTGCTCAGACTGGACTTCAATTCCGATAATGAATGCATTGGCACGTGCCTTCATAGAAATCAATTCATTTGATCTGAGAGTGGGAAATAATAGTTTTACTTTCGTATATAACAGACTGAAAAGGGGCTGCATGATCAGAAAAACATACGTATTTCCGAACATGTGGAAGCCGCCGTATATGTAAACGATATCTATAATTTACTGAGAAAAGCCACATGAAAAGTTATTTTATGACGTCGTGTAACTCACTCACTCACTCATGGAGCTGAGCCCTTCTTGAGAAGCTGCCTATTGTGCAGCTACTCAAGAAATTACCAGCATTTTATGGAACCCGAAGGTTCGTTACCGTGTTCACAAGAGCCCTCCACTGGTCCTTATCCTGAGCCAGATCAATCCAATCTAATCCTATCTCTATAACATTCATTTTAAAATTGTCCACCTACCTACGTCTTGGTCTTCCTAGTGGTTTCTTTCTTTCTGGCTTTCCCGCCAATATCTTATATGCATTGCTCTTCTCCCCCATTTGTGCTACATACTGTAACGTGTTTTGCTACTGAAGACGCCGTTCGGATTGTTAATTGGTTTATTTAACAACCTACAAGTTGTAGCTACAATTAATTATAACACAGTTGCGGGTTTACACAATTTACAAACCCTACACAATAATCTGTTCAGTCTATCTTCAGTAGTCTTCACGTATTTATAACTCGGGAGCTATACAAGTCTCTCTTAATTACACACTCCCAATATAACTGTACTACAGCACACACAGAGCCTTTAAGTCACACAATAAGTCTTCACTTGCTGACTTGAGTTACCAAAAAAAGGGATTTGTGTTGCTGGCATACATTTTCAATGGTATATTAAGGATGAGCTACTGGCCTACAGCCTTAAAACTCTCTCAGATTATAATAATTAAACCGGGGAAGGATCCTTCGGACATAGCCTCGTACCGACCTATAAGCCTAACATCAGTAATATCTAAGGTATTCGAAAAAATCTTACTTCGCAGAATTAAGGATGATCTAACAACAAATACATGGATACCTCAACACCAATTCGGCTTTCGACCATGACACACAACTATATAACAAGTGCATAGAATAATCGATGACATTAATAAATCCTTAGAAGCGGAAAATTAATGTACAGCTGCGTTTCTGGACGTAAGCCAAGCGTTTGACAGAGTCTGGCATGACGGCTTGCTATTTAAAATCAGAAAGACTCTTCGACCCCCATACCCCAAACTCTTCAAATCTTATCTGAACGACCGATATTTCCAAACCAAAGTAGGAAGCGAGACGTCAGAAATTTACCCCATTGAAGCAGGTGTACCTCAAGGTAGCGTGCTGGGGCCGATGCTATATGTACTCTTCACGTCAGACATTCCAACATCAACAAACACCACTACCGGCACGTTCACAGACGAAACAGCGATTTTATCAAGCAATAAAAGCCTGGAGCTAGCCACAGTACATCTACAACAACATCTCGATACCCTCCAGGATTGGTTCAAGAAATGGAGAATAAAGATAAATGAAAGCAAGTCTGTTCATATTACCTTTACATTAAGGAAAAAGAAACCAACAGTCGTCCATATAAATAACACCGTCATTCCTAGCAAAGAAGAAGTTAAATACCTCAGAATGCATCTAGACTGCAAAATGACGTGGAAATGCCACATAACAAAAAAACGTAAACAAATAGATTTACTGACCAAGCAGATGACCTGGCTTTTAGGCAGAAGATCAAAACTATCCCTCGAAAACAAAAAGTTATATACAAAACAGTAATTATTCCAATTTGGACTTACGGCATTGAACTCTGGGGATGTGCCAGTAAGTCCAACATCAATATTATCCAAAGATCACAATCGAAAATTCTAAGGATGTTAGTCGACGCACCTTGGTATGTGTCAAACGAAACCCTACATCAAGACTTGAACTTAAAATTCGTGAAAGAAATCATCCTGGACAGAAGACGCCAACACATGAGCAAAATTGAAACCCACGAGAACGAACTATTGCAACCACTCAGGGAGCCAATCAACAATAGAAGACTAAAAAGGAAATGGCCAAATGACCTGATATAAAACAAATCAACTTCTGAAGAGGTAATGTCGATGGACATTTTCCTCGCATGACATGTAATAGTCCTTAGCGAAACCATTAACCTATAGAATGTACGTAATTCTGATTATTAATAAATAATAAACAAACAAAAAAAACTTGCTGACTTCTCAGTTATCGCACGCTATCACATAAGATCTTCTAACCACGCGTCAAGTTCTTCTTTCCGCGACTGCTGCTATATTCCAACTGTCTCCTTAGTCCAAGTCCAAGTCCAAGTCACATTGCGACTAACGGTCCGTCAGTCTGTCTGGCTTGGTGTCGAGCCTCGACTGGGGCTCATGACCAGATTTTTGGCAGTGTAGTTCTCTTATAAACCATCAGCCGGACAACGGGAAAACGCCTCGCTTCCTTGTCGCCTAGTCGTGTTTACCGATTGCCTAGCAACAGTCGTTGCACGGGCTCCCCTGTTGCGCGACGTCACAGCCTCACGGGGAAGGGTGTTAATCGAGCGTTGTGTAATGACAGGAGTGGGGGTACGTGACGTCACTCGTGGAAACGCAGAGTTCACGTGACCCCTACTTCCTGTTGCGCCATCCACGTCACAGTATTAGATTAATAAATAAATTAAGAAAGACAGAATTAAGGTACAATAATATGAAAAAGAACAAGATACGCAAAGAGATTTGTAGGTAGGAAGAAAAAAAGGAAAAGCAAGAAGTATACTTTATAGCTTCTTCATCTTGCTTATTTCATATTCTTTCACCATTTGAGATGCAGTATTCTCAGAAGAGGTTCAGTAAACATGTAACAGTAAACGATTGCCATCGCTTGCTGTTCTGCGCACAGAAACATGCAACGAAGTATCAATGCAATTCGTGTCGCGTGTTCCCCTACAAACTGCTGCAACGGCGGGCAGCAATCACACAGACACGAAACCTGGCAATTCATTTTGTTTCATGGCAACCTTGCCACTTCCTGCAGGTAGATGTATCTGACTTTCGCTCCAAGTATGTTACCTTCTTCATGCTATTTGTCTGGTTTAGTGCAATGAGCCAGTTTCGTGGGGAGGGATTTGCTATAAAACACTGTCAGCATACAAGCAAAATGAAGTATTTCTTATGAGTTGTATTAGTAAAGGTTTATTGAGATGCTTATGCTTGATGTTTTGTTTCACAGGGCTTGGAAAAAAATCGCTCTCACTTCCAATATCTTACTGGCAGCCAGCGCAGGGTTTCGACTTATGAATTCCTTCTCAGATTTGAGTGTCAGATTTTTAAGCGCTGAGCTAGCCTTGTCTATTCGCGTATGAAAGACTGAGACCTATCTACATACGTATATAAAACAATGGGTGTACTTCCGCTCGTCGCCAGTTGCAACGAGTTCGCGGGAACGCTCCGGGAGGCGCCACTTGACGGCTTTATTTGCAGGAGATACGCGGATAGTAACTAACTACAGAGAATATATACGAGAGTACAACTCAGCAATGGCTTTCCCACCAATTGGGGCCGAGATTAAATCATCTTGAAATGGTTCATACTGTTTCCGACAAACGCGCACATTTAGCATGAAATGAAACAAAATATACGAACAAATAAATAACTTTAAAAAATCCGTGGCTGTAGTCCGCAAGCGAACTATACCGACCGAGCTACCGCCGCTTGTCGGCGAAGTTAGTGCCAACTTTAGCGGATAGAGGGTGTTGCGTGGCCAGCGAAACGAATCCCCACGGCCGTTAATTTCGGTTTTCTAGACCGCAGCCGCTACTTTTCCATTCAGGTATCTCCTCAATTATCCCCACGGGGCTGAGTGACCCCGTTGTAGACCACTACTTCTCAGAAAATCTTGTAGCGCCGTAAATCGAACCCGGGACCTCTGGATCTGTAGCAAGGAACTGTGACCACTAGACCACAGAGGAAATAACATGCATTGATAAATTTAACACTAAAGATAAGGTAGAATGGCGCACGTTATACCGGGTACAGCTATGAAAACAACAAAGTTCATCGGCGAGAATTGTTGGAACCGAGATTCAACGCTGTAACTTCCGAACAGAAGCCAGCAACGTTACGCTCTGGGCCATCCACTCTCTGTGTATATTAGAACTTTGCTCCTTCCTGGCTCCCATTTAAGTTACTGTTATTTGTGTTCGTCTATTTTCCATTTAGTCTAGGAAAGGGCGTATACCGTTAACCATGAGAATATATTGCTATTTAGATGTGCAAAAAGTGATCACATCTCGAACTTTAACTTTCGACAAACGTTTTGCAACAAGTGGAACGGCACACAAAGCTGCCTGTAATTTCAGTTAAAATTATATTTGAGGATGCTGAGAGGTAATATATTTAATAGATCTACCCTCCACTTCTAAAGGGAAGCCAAAATACAGTAAAACAGAAACTTCTCCATGTTTTAACCGGCAAAGTTGGTGGTCTCTAGACCAGCATTAGAGGGAGATGTGTGTGACTCGATCGCTATTTATAATATCAGGTATTTGTTTCATTGCTTTAAGAAGGTATGTCAGAAGGTACCGGCAAAATATTCATACCTTCTTTTGAAACTGACCTCACACGGAATATGTACGCAACCTCAAGCACGGAATCTCCCTTATACAGGGCGAAATTAAGTGGGTCCCTGCAGGAGGCCAGGCTTCACAGAAGAAGAAGAAAAGAAGAAGATGAAGATGATGATGATGATGATGATGATGAAGAAGAAGACGAAGACGATGAAGAAGAGGAAAATGAAGAGAAAGATGAAGAAGAACGGGTACAAAAATACGAACTGAGGCATCTGTATTTGTCAAGAAGTCATGAAACAATTAACATAAATAGGGTAAGCCCAAAAGTGCTGAGATCATAAAGAAGCAAAGAATCGAGAACAAATTCGAAAACATTATACAGCTCGGAACAAAATGAATTAGTTTGACACTGACTACTAACTGAGCGTAAAAGAATGTTGGTTAAAGTAGGTACCAAATAAGATGAAGTTGAACTAATTTATGGAAATTTTGCTGAGAAGGATTAAGCTTACGTAGTACGTTTAAAGAAATAAGAAACATTATTACGGGTGATAAATTCAGAAGTTTTTGTGTGAAGAGACGTCTGTAGTAGCGCTACTACTACCATTTGCAAACCGAAACAGCAGCCTTTTCCGCAAGGATAGCAATGCCTCACGACTTACATTCATGGAGCTGGGCCTTTCTAGAGAAGCAACAAGCTGTGCAGTTACTCAAGAACATCTCAGCATTTTATGAAACCAGAAAGTTGATTACCGTGTTCATAAGGGCCCTTCACTGGTCCTTATCCCAAGCCATATCAATCCAGTCCACACCATCCCACCTTATCTCGCGAAGATCCATTGCGTCTTGGTCTTCCTAGTGGTCTACTTCATTCTGGCTTTCCCGCCTATATCTTATATGATTCATCTTCTCCCCCATTCGTGCTCCATGCCCTGCTCATCTCATCCTCCTTGAGTTGATCATTCTAATTATACTTGGTGAAGAGTATAAGTTATGAAGCTCCTCAAAATACAAGTTAGTAATGGAATACAGATATGGAAGCATCCTGTGATCCCATCGGAGCCCACAGACTAGGAAGGTTTGAGGCTTTATGGCCTTACTAACATCAGGAGCAGAAATAGGAGCTGCGGGTAAGAGGTCTGAAGTAACAGAATTGGAAGCAATTGTCGGACAAGATGGTGTCGATAATGATGATGATGACGATGATGATGATAATAATAATAATAAAAGCAGCAATAACATTTACGCTGAAAAAATACTGAAAAGCGAAGATCCCCTAATTGAATACGGCGTATGTGGACTGTGAAAATTTAGGCGATAGCGACAATAATATATGCGACTGGAAACGTAGTAACAGTTTCAGAATTATTTGGCAGACGGCCCGGCTAACATTCAGAGGCAGAACTGCTAAAGATGCTCATTCAGGGAGAAGCATATATCTTGAGAGAAACAAACCGCTCTGCAGCCACACACACTACTGGCTTTGTTTAAGATCTTGAAAGGTACTTTTGTCCGGGATTCAGCAATGAACACTTTGTGAATCAGTAACTATTAGAAGTTGGAAACTTTCAAAATTGTCCATTTAAGTAAATCGGAGGCATAGCAGAAAATCATGGCTGTTTCCCTTCCCTCCTCCCAGAACACAGCGCAATAGCTTCGGATAGCCACGTCTGAGGGCTCGTTTATTCGGAAGCAATTAAGAAGTCACGGTCCACTGGCAGCGTAAATTGGATTTCCTGAAGTTGGAAGAGGTTTTGGACGCTTTTAAACCATCACGATGCAACAGCTGTAGAAGTTATCAAGACAATATAGTTTGGAAATTGCCTCATTTACCAGCGTACAAGTCTAAGATTTTGTTTCAAACTTTCAAATTAAAATAAGGATGCGACCCAGACGCGAGGCAGGAATTTATAGTTTTCAAAATGCCGTACGCAGGTAACACGGCGCCTTTTCTTCCCACTTCAGCCCACAGATCGGGTCTGTCCACGGAGCACAAATTGGTTTTGTTCTCAACGCTTTCGTCCTCTTTAAAAATGGCCCCGAATTTTCTCAATAAATTATGGGAAGTGCTTACAAATGTTTCGAGCGATTTTTCAGTTTATTTCACACTACACCTAATAAATAGCTTATGAGTTAAGGAATTAATATGAGTCCATGTCCATTGCAATATCGACAGGATCGGACTGCTCTCTAAGGAACGTGAGCTTGGCAACATTTATTGCTTGTGTTTCCGAGATCTGACCACTTCATGCAAAATATTATTTATCCCGGCACATTGGAAAAGGTATATTTCCTTACAATGACTTCTGTGTACCTACGGTACAAGCCCCCCCCCGGTGGTTTGAAGTTGGACGGCCCTCCTGTCGATGGTCCATTAGTAAGATCAAGCATTACAATGTGACATTAACTTGTAGAAGTGTCTCGTGTAAATTATGTTAAATAAAACGCAATTGGACATTAATGCACGATTTTCTTAAAAATATATATGAAATTTCTATTAGTGTTCTTTTTAAAATTTATCGACACAGCTAAATTTTCGTTACAATCGAGTAACGATAAGGGATACCTTACGTGAAGAGCTGCATATACACTCAAGTGGCAGAAGTCATGGGACAGCAGTATGTAAATTTATTTTTAAGTGGAGCCACCGTCCCTTGACGGCTTGGGAATGCCCAGAGCAGTATCAGTTGTGAGGTGTTCTCTCTCGAGAGTCAGGTTGAACACCGGTCAGTCTGCTCATGGCAAGCCGACATGAATTATCGGAGTTTGAACGGGGCGTGACAGTGGGTACCAGGCGGGTGGGACATTCCATTTCCGAAGTTGTGCGGTCATTCAACATTCCTCGATCCACGGTGTCACGTGTGTACCGGGAATACCTTGTGGAAGGCATTTCCACCCACCGTGGACAGCGCAGTGGCCGACCACGGGTGCTAAATGATCGTGCACAGCGGCGTCTTCCTAGAACTGTCCGTGGTAACAGACAAGCGCCACTGGCTGAAATCACATCCACATTCAATGCAGGAGGTACCAGACGCATATCCAGCAGGTCAGTGCAGCGTTCTTTAGCTTCCATGGGATATGGGAGCAGAAGACCGACCAGAGTGCCTCTGTTAACACAGCACCTAACCTGGGCTTGTGACGTCGCTAATTGGACCCTGGAGGATTGGCAACATGTGGCGTGGTCCGATGAGTCACGGTACCAGTTGTTTCGGGCGGATGGTAGGGTTCGGGTGTGGCGCAGACCCCATGAGGCCATGGACCCCAGTTGTCAACAAGGCACCGTGAAGGCTGGTGGTGGTTCTATACTGGTGTGGGGTGTGTTCATGTGGCATGAGTTGGGTCCACTCGTCCACCTAAACACGTCATTGACCGGTGACCGCTACGTTACACTGCTTGGTGACCATTTGCAGCCCTTCATGTACTTCATGTACCCCCACAACGATGGGATATTCTAGCAGGACAATGCACTGTGTCATCAGGCCAGAATTGTCCAGAATTGGTTCGAGGAGCATTCTGGAGAGTTCCGACGAATGGTGAGGCCACCACCGACATGAACCCAATCGAGCATTTATGGGACGTGGTGGAGAGGTCCATTTGCCAAAAATCCTTCAATTACAAATGCCAGGGAGCTGTGGGCGGCTATCCAGACGGCATGGGTCAAGATCTCTCCAGAGGTCTTCCGTTCACTTGTGGAATCGATGCCACGTCGAGTTGCTGCACTTCGCCGGGCACCCACTATCATGCCCCGTTCAAACTCCGATAATTATGGACGATTTAAGATATTTTCATGAGTAATTCTGAGTATATTTTGGGTTTATGCACAGTCTTTAGAACGTAAATCTCACGTAAGGGGCGACCCCATCGTATAGTAAAAGAGAAGAGACAATTTCGCCAAAAAAAAAAAAAAAAAAATCCTGGTGGTCAGTGTTTGAATGGTGACCACCTGAGAACACAATTTGCTATTGACAGCAATATTTGTGATAACACACCGTTTCGACCAACCACAATTCTTGGCTTCTGGCTGTACTAGCCACAATTCTTGGCAATACGTTATATTCCTACACAAAACCTCTGGTAACACTCCATCAGTTAGATCCTAGTTATACCGAAAAGCTGACAGGGTGCGATTTCCAAAGGAAAGTACTGACTCTCACACGTTACGTAGCCACCTTAACACCGTGATTAATGAAGGTGGAAGCTGTCTTGGATACGTGGGATGCGCCCGCAGTGCCATCAAGTTATCCAAGCACAGAAACAGAGGATCTGGTGTGAGCACGATACGACAATGGCTGCCAACTCAACCGCATTATCACTACGTGTCACCGCCAGCACACTTCAGTACAATCGAAATTAATTTAATTACAACATTCTTCGTCGATATGAACCTAATGACAGCATTATTATTGTAGGATTTGAGGTTCTCACAGCGGTGGTTATGAAGAGTTCTACCTTCTGGAATTGAGCGCCGTGTAGTTCGTTGAAAGGCAAGCGATGTTTCGGAAGAACATGTCACCTCCATCTTCAGGGCCGAAGAATAAGCAAAATGCATGAAGAGGACAAAATAAGTGCTAGTTCCTGGCTCTGTTAGCAGTACCGTGGTCTTAGGAAAGTACGTACTGTTTCCTGCATGCCCTAGCTGTACTCAGTTCTAGGAACTAGAGGCTAGAGTCTGGAGTAATGGTGTGCACGTCAAAATGCATGAAGTGGAAAAGGGGGGTTGTTCTTAGAAAGGAATTATTGATTTTGACTGGATACGAACTCATACTTTGAAGTACACGGAGCAGCAAGCTTTCTGCTTAACAAAACACGTGCTGCTGCGCCTAAAGGGTGTGCATGTTGGGAACCAAGATTATAATCATCAAGAAGGCCCACCCCTTATACGTACATTCATTCATACAAGGTAAAGCTGTTCTTGTGCCTAACTAATTAAGCACTACGGCATGAAGGTGTATAGGGGAGTGGATGTATAGATCCGCATTTTCTTGACCTCGGCAATATTTGGAGCTGAGTGGTGAGCTTCACGCCCCGGCCGCTTTACCCCCACGGAAAGAGACCCCGGTACACACTGGATTGGAGGTTGGGTGGGCCCCAGAGCCGGTCTGGACGATGTGGAGAAAATTCTTGACCCTATCGGGACTCGAACCCCGACCTTTCAGTCGCCCAGTCCGTAGCCAGTCGCTGTACCGACTGCGTTATCCCGGCTACCACACAGAAGTTAACGCGGGACAAATATTGCTCTATACTCTGCAGTGCAAATATAGCGTAAGTGGCATAAAATTCTATGTGAACAATTTTAAGTAAAAAAGTAAGTGAAGCTATCCCTGTAACAGGCCGTGAAGGCCCATAGGGTTGTGAGACGTTGAGGGTCCCACATTTTCTAGACAGTCGGCTCAAAGATGGCGGTAAGGTTGTCAGTCAGCCGCGCTATACTACCCAGGAAAATTATTTATTTAATTCCTGGTACTCATTTCTGTTAGAGGCTGAGTGAACCCCATGGCCATAGTGTGGCCGGAATGATTAGGTCAATTGAAAAAAATCCAATAACCTCATCGGTATTTGAACCCGCGACCTTCCGACTTGTAGCATAGTGCCTCAACCACTTAAATATGATAAAAGGAGGGGAATTTTAAACAAAGCACAGAAAGATCAGAATGAAATTGCGCATCTGTGCGGCTCCCTTATGAGCTCCGAGCTCTAATACTGTATTGCAAGTACGTACGAGTATATGTCATTAATAAGATAAAAAATCTGTGACGACAGTTTGTTGCGATAATACAGTTGTTGTGTTCTGGACATTACCCATTGTCCTGTTTCTTTATTTAGAATATAGCGTTTCGGAGAACGGATTCTGATTCCGTCTTCAGGTAAAAACCTACTCAGTTGGATCCAATCGATACAGATAGCCCCTATCTTAGGTGTAGGAACTAGCTCTATCGATTGGGCATAACCGAGAAGGTTTTACCTGACGACGGAGACGGAATCCAGTCTCCGAAACGCTGTGGTTTAAGTAAAAGAACAGAACGGTGGATAATGTGCAAAACACAACAACTGCAAATTTTCAAGGGATGCGTCCTGTTGTGTTAACTAATACTAATTGTTTGTTTATGCGTTAGAACACAACTTTTGGAATCTCGCTCACGTGTACTGAGTTTACTGGTTTCAGTGGTTAATGTGCATGGGATTGTTAAAGTTGCTATGTTGTGACGAATAAATAAACAATTAGTATAATTGTAAGTTTGTCGTGTAGCGTTGTTATCAAATCCAATCTGCATGGCCATCGGGATTCTTGAAGAAATTATAATAAATTATATTGTTATTTTTAGTTAATGGGAGTAACAGACAGGGCCGGTGAAGATTTTTTAACGTACTGGGGGCGAAAGTTCCACTGTTGATCGAGAGGTTAATTCTACATTATTTATTGGTGTTCACAAGCAACAAGCTTATCGAGGCGTTATCTGACTGAAGAATGCCGCAGAAAAATACGCAGTTAGTTGTACTTATGTTATGTACTTATTTAAAACCTGTAATAGAACGCAAACAGGATGAAAACACACATAAGAAATGATCGTAACTGCCTGAACATTGCAACAATTAAAGATACCCTGTGAGTTTTCCTACCGGATCTCTACCACGGAAACAGAACATCCAAATACACTTTCTTCTGAAAGCCCATCATAGTCACCGCATCGAATGGTCACCAGCTGGTCAGAATCACCATTCACACTTTCAGTTTACATCACGTAACATATGCATTTTCAAGCAATTTAGAAGCTTGGACTCTCTTCACGAGCATGAAGGGGCTAGGTGCGTGCTTTGGGGGACGAGAGTGTATGAGAAGCAGCTCCCCTGTTGCCTGGGACGGATCAGGGGAGCAGAGATCTTGAAATAATTCGATAGGGCCACACTTGGTGAAAAAAACAGTTGGGAGATGGTAAAAAACAAATAATTGTCATAAAGGTAACGGATAATCCGGCCCTAGAACTCCCACTCTTTTGTCATTCTAAACATCTTAGCACAGACCACTACTTATCAAGATACAAATTCAGTATGCAATACTTCTAGGTACCCAAGGACCGTTGCTGTAGGCCTACCGAAAATGTAACCTTATTAATATTAATATTGTGTACTAAATATTTATGTGTGAACGGAGAAGTTCATGGAGGTAGGCCTAGGCCCACTGGGGCTGTACTGCCAAGGGAAAAAAATTATGTGTCGTTAAAAGTAAGAGAAAGGTAACTACACTGCAAACAGTCCCCTTCCTGTCCCTCTCACTTTGACAATTTCAGCATGAACACACACATACACACGTGTGACGAATGTATACATATGCGATATTCAGGTACGTGGCACATGCAGGACAGGTATAATACTGGCAACTACAGATTAACCAAATTAACCAAAAGTCTGATGTTAAGGAAATGATTATCAAATATTTTGTTACAAACTCCATTTACGGCCAAGGTGAGGAAACAGAAGGACATTTATTACGTGACAGCGAAACATGAAAAGGATTTCAGTCTCTAATGCTTCTGGCTGAAGTCTGATACCAACCAAATATAAATATCACCTGTGCATAATGCCTCGAAACTGCTTCGTCTCCTGAACAAAGTGTGCAAATTTAAGCTATTTAAACAAAATGGTGACTGTGTAATATCTGACGTTTTCACGGCGGTGACTATGAAGATTGCCGTCTTCTGGGATGTGGCGCCGTGTGGAGCTTGTGTGAGCCGAGGTAGCAGTCTGCTAGCCACCTGCTCACGCTGGTTTCTCGCTCGCTGATTCTTCTACCCTGAAGATGGAGGCGATACATTCTTCCGAAACGTCGGTTCACACAAGATCTACATTGCGCCCCAGAAGATGGAATTCTTGAAAATGGTGACTGTATAAATTATTATTTCTAAAGTAAAAAAAATTCTCTGAGCACATCATATTTTGTTGGCGTTAGTCTTGGCAAGGGAATTACACACAGCAGAAGCAAATTCACGTTTCCTTGCAACTAGGCCGACGTTAAGCATCAACAGGTTATCTAATGCATAAAAGGAGGAATAATCGCCCTATTAGGCCCAATAACTGCATGGCACGATAAAGTTACGTGGTCAACAGGGTGATGGAAGTACAATTTAGCATCAAGAAATAACAAGGTGTTTAATGCAACCTTTAAGCATAATAACAGTGTTATAAAGGACGTAGATATAAGTGAGCATATTAGGCTTACTGGAAAAATAGACAGCTTTTGCTTTACAACCATTGCTTCATGCGGTTAGTCATATAGCAATGTTGCAGATTGATGGCATCTGACTGCATAATAACGATTCAATTCAATTAGCTGCTTCCTTGCATGCTCACTCAACAGCCCGAATACCGATTATGAAGTCCGTACAAGAATAATAAAACAAAATAAGCACAAAAACAAAGGACAAAACAAGGTAATACTATCATTCCCCCCCCCTTGGCACTACAGCCGCAGTGGGCCTAGGCCTACCGCCATGAACTTCCGTTCACTTCGGTTTTTCTAGATCTTACACATTCGGTGGGACTCCTTGGGCGAGTGATCAGCTCGTCGCAAGGCCTCTACCTGTAGACAAACACAGAAAAACGTACACAAACATCCATGCCCTGAGTGGGATTCGAACCCACGATCCCGGCTTCCGAACGAGCGAAGACAGTGCATGCCTTAGACAGCTCGGCTACCGTCACCGGCAACTTTATCATTTAGACAACAGTAATCCCATTAGTGCACTAACGCCAGCCATTATGCCGTGTGAAAAAATATGTAATGTACGTCGAATATAATTAACATATCAATAGTTAAGAGTTGACCGATGTACCGTAGGATTAGAAGAAACGTTTTTAGTTTCAAACACACCAACGTCCCTACAAACAACATTAGCAGCTGAAGCGCATCTAGCAGACGGACAAGTTTTAGTTGAGAATACAGAAGAGTCTCCGATGTGCCGAGCAAGAACTTGATGACCAGCAGTTTCCAAAAGAGGCGGACAGAATTAAGAACGAAGGCAAACTTGAATAAGGAACACTGCATCGCCTTGTGTAATTTGTGCCACTGAGTTCTCCAAAGCATCAGCATAACTGCGTGTCCATGGGGAAGGAAACGACTACAACTCTAGGGCTGCATACTCCTGATATATGCGTTGGAATCAATGGATGTGATAAAATTTCATACAACAGAGGCTTACTCAAGCTTACATGAAACTAGGGAAAAATATAACACATATAGGTAGTCAATGGAAGAAAAAGAGAATGTTACGCTGAGAACTGGGACTAGCAACAATACAGTAAGAAAATATTCGTATGTACTTTATATGATTATGGAAATTAAGTTCAAACTCTAGAAGTACTCCCAGGTCTTGAATAGGGTCTGTAAGAATATTTGAGGGTTGAAATTTTACTCATAGATAAGTTCGTTAGTCTCTTTTGGAATGATATAACTTTAAGTTTTACTATTGTTGGGATTAATGTACTTGGCATTGCACAATCTTGTATAGAAATAATGTCAGAGAGAAGCAGACTGCAGACTGGGTTTCCCACCAATATCCTATATACATTCCCCTTCTCCCCATTCATACTACATGCCGTGCCCACCTCATCCTCCTTGACTTGATCATTCTAATTATACTTGGAGAAGAGTACAAGTTACGAAGCTCCTCACTTCATCTCTCTTCGGTCCAAATATTCTCCTCAGCACCCTCATCAGGTTTTGATTTGTTACAGTCGTTCCCAAATATCTGAACTGGGCCACATTTTCAAAACATCTGCTAGCTATCTTCATATCATGATTTTGCCCTGCGTTAGATATGGAGGGTAGCTGCGAATATATTGAAGAAGCAGTCGAGGACAGCCGACAAGGGGTGGTCCTCCAGCCTTGGGGTTCAGTCTGGGGCTGACAACTCCTCACCGTAAAAAATAAGCTTGTTACGAAATATCACAAGATGCCTCGGACCTGGACGGATTCCTTGGATGAAAGTAATAAGCTAAAGAAATTGGACATGAGATTTGGTACATCGAATATAATAATTTTGTATATTATATTATTTAACTGCAAATGGGTTTTCACCCGATGGTAGTGGTACTACAATAAGACAACAGACAAATAACACACAGAAACACGTTCAAACACAACACATAAACATTAGCTGAAAAGCGAAACGTACTATACAATAAACTAACAGCAATGAAGGCGTAATGTCACGTTCTCATTTTCCTTTCATTTCCTTTCACTACACTTACGTAATCCTCCCATCCTTAACACTTTTTAATTCACTTTACTTAAATTTTCTTGCTGATTTCCACCCCACCTTCACTTCGCCTCATTTATCACTTTCCTAACCCTTTTCCTAAAATTACTTGGTTTTAAGCAGAGAGTCCCTAAAGCATCTGCAGGTAGTTGGTTCCAGAGCTGTTTGGTCCTATTTACAAAGGCATATTTTCCGATATCTGTCCGTTGCTTTCTGCTCCTAATTTTCTTGTCATGATCGCCCCTGCTCACATAGCACGGTCTTGTAATCTGTCATCAGTCGCCTTCCACGCCCGTTCTCTCGTGTATGTTTGGATGAGAGCGCATATGCGAGCTATCTGCCTGCGCTGTATCAAGGTTCCCCAGTTCAAATGGTCCCTATGATGTGCAAATTTAGCCACTTTCTTTTGCACCCGGTCTAACGCATTTATCTGTCCTCCCTGTAAGGGTCCCAGCAAGCCGCCCCATATTCCAGAATCGGACGCACTAAATATGTTTAGTGTTGCTATTGCCCTTTTTTAGAATGTGCATTGTAAAATGAAGTGCCTTCCAGACTTTCTTCACCGTGATGGCGACTCTGTAACACGTCTCTGTGTCAGATTAGCAAGCCAGTGTACTGAGGCTTATTAACAGAACTGTTACACAATTAACCCTGCACATAAGGTTTTCATACTGACATGCTACTGACATTCACTTATATTAGGCCATTGTAATTCGTTGTAAAATTTGTTGAAGTTTTGAGAAAAGTAGCTATGAATTCTTAATAATATTTCCAGGATGAAAACTGGAATAAAATGAAATAATCACTGTAAAAAAATTAAAGTAATTTCGAGTGACTGTCCTTGGATTAATTATCTGGCCATTAATTCGAGACCCTCTGTGAAAACTGTACCAGTGCTTGGCTTACAAGTCAACTCTTATTGTGAGAAGCCATAAAGCAAGCTTTTCTGAACCCAGTGACACAATCAACTGCTACTTGTGGACTAACGGCAGTCAGTCCACACATATTCACAGGCGACGAGTTTGCTGCAGCGCTCCCCAGGGACAGACCAGGTCCAAACACAAGCCCAAAAGGACGGACTTCGAATTAATAGCGTCTGTTTTCACCTGACGGCCCCTGCAACAGCGACAGTAATAAGGCGATGCTCGTTTCAATGCACATGAATAAGTGGGGCTTGCAAAGAGGAGGTTAAATATGGCGACTTTAGTTCCGTTAGCACAAGCCCCGCCATGAATGAATGAAAGGAGAAGGAAGGACAGAGAGTGAGCAGTTTTAATAGATACACGCGAAAAGGAATAAAAGCACTGCGGTCGAGATATTAAGAGGAAGAAACATAAAAGTGAAGAAAATAAATGCCAGAAAAAAGAAAAGCAGAACGAAACAAATTATAAAAAAGGGAACTGTATACAGCACATACGGCAAAGCAAAGGAAAAGGAAAGCTGAAATTTTCCGTGAAGTTACAATTTCGGGACTTCTCATCTCAGGAGGATGGAGACAAATTACGGCTGGCGTGTTCAGAAAAGTTTTCCTCAGATAATGAACGAGTTCAATATACACAATGCGCAAATTGTGTGCTCTCGGACTGTGCAGAAAAAGATCTCTGATATATGAACACAAAACGCGAAACTGATGGTCCGAAAAGAAAAAGTGATTCTTCTCAAATTTCCCCGAACAGTGTTGGAAACTTATCTGTGGTTTGGGGTACGTTGCAACACAATCTTAGCTTCTGAAACCATATATTATAATTTTAAAATTAAGACTGTTGTCATATTATCCCAAATGGTGTTGGAACTTATCCCGAGATTGAGGTACGTTGTAACATATTCACAGTTTCTGAAACAAAAAATTAAATTATGATTTACGAATTCAGAGTGTTGTGTTCTTTTTCGGTTTAAGTAGTTTAAACTTCAGCCTATACGCCTATTTTCAATTACTATTTTCACATTAAATGCGTTGAGTTTAGAGAGAGATGCTACGACAGTAGCCTGTCCTGTGTAGAAGCAGACGGAACTAAGCACAGCATATCCCCAGCAGTGGTGAAATACGTGAGGATACAGACAGTCGTGTTACTTCAAAGCGATAAGCAATGGCGTAGAATGATGACTGCTTGTGCAACAAGCTATATTCAGTTCCCTCCTTACTACAAACGTCTCCACAACGAAAAGTATGCCTAGAAACTGATCATTAAATTGTATAATTATTCATTTATAATTTTTGATAGATTATCACATAAACCGAATCATTTTAAGGATGGTAAACCTCTTTAAGTTCTGTAAGATCTGAGGTTTTCACGGCGGTGACTATGAAGAAAGCAGTCTTCTGGGAAGTGGCACCGTGTAGATGTGGTGTTAACCGACGTTTCGGAGGAACGTATCGCCTCCATTCGGGGTAGAAGGAAAAATAAGAAATCCGCAAGCGAAAAGACCGTGAGAACCGGCACAAGCGGCTTGCGTATTTCTTATTTTTCATTCTACCCTGAAGATGGAGGCGATACGTTCCTCCGAAACGTCGGTTAACACCACATCTACACGGTGCCACATCCCAGAAGACTGCTTTCATCTTTATGTTCTTCCCAATATTTCCTGATGCACGTTAAATTACTATATCCTACATGGATACCGCGTCTGCTTGTTGCATTCGGCTTTGCCAACGACGAGACACACATTAATTTCTAACCTCAATACCGACAAAAGACAAAGTTGTACATCATTTCATCTGAGGCTCCCCTTCAGACGCGAAATTTCACTGAGAAGACTGAAAGTGCTATCTAAATCTCTCATTATTCATCTTTCACGTCTTAAGTGAAATCACTTAAAGCGCAGAAAGGAGATTGCATCTCTATTCAGAGAAGCGACATGGGTAATTGCGCTATCCGTTGACATGGGAGCCGCTGTTTCAGTGGGAACCTGGTTCGTGCAAGTTGGGCACTGTTCACCAAGCCAGCAGTCCATCACAATGGAACCTGGCACGGTAAACAAAGGGAAATATTTAGTAACAACAGTTTGATTGACTCTTTGGTTGTGTCGATGTTGTTTTAAATTACGTGTGTACTGGGAAGCCTACATTATGAATACATGAGGACTCTGAAGGCGACTGTGGTGGCCTGTTCCAAGATACCGTCCCGGCATTTGTCTCAGGCAACTAGGAAACTCGACCAGGTTAGGCGGTGGCACAACCGAGATTCCTACCGAATACAAGACAACTGATAAGCGCAACTGTATATATGGCTACACCACATCTTAGCAGCTCCTGTTTAAACCTATCCTCGCTTTCTGGAGTAGGCTATTTACATTTAATTAAATAACTAAAATGTAATACACATTGCAACACATGTGGACGTTCCTTGAACTCATAAACTAGCACTCGCAAAGAAACAAGAATAAATATACCATTTCCCCCCCACTTTTATGACGGACACGTATAGCATAATTTTCAAAATGCCCCTTGTCTAGCAGTACGCAGTCTTTCAGGATCAGAAGTTGAAACTTATCAAACTTTACTTGACAGCTGTTCATTAAAGTACTTCCTGGAAAATGTTAAGCAATCTTCTCAGAAGAATTGGGCACGTGGTTGGAGGTTTCGAGACGAGCTGCGTTACTGTGGGACACTCTGGAACACGCACCGCGCGTGGCATCACTAGATCACAGCTCTGACTTGCGCCGAATAAGGCAATGTTACCTGATAAATGAGAAGGACCACAGCTTACGTCCGGATGCTGTACAGGAGCGAATGCACAAGGCATTACATTGGGCTTGGAGGTATAACGAAATGAAGAAATCACCTTCGTAAATATTCACAGCGAATAAAAGCAGCGTTCAGACATTATCATTAATATCGTCATTGAAATCCACAGCATCACCATCGTTACCTGAATTGTAGAATATTCATCATGCGTTACATTCTTATAAATAAAGTGCACTGTTTACACGTTTAGTAAAAGTATGCATCGAAAGCAGTAGCGTAGCTGGTTGAGGCACAATGCTACAAGCCGGAAGGTCGTGGGTTCAAGTCCCGATGAGGTCATTGTATTTCCTTCAATTGACCTAATCCTTCCAGGTGCACTACGGCCCTGGGGTGGACTCAGCCTCTAACAGAAATCAATACGAGGAATATTCTTGGGGGTAAAGGGTGGCCGGCGCGTAGGGCTGACAACCCTGCCTCCATCTATGAGCCGATTGTCTAGAAAATGTGGGAACCTCAGCATCTCATAACCCTATGGGCCTCCACGGCCTGTTACAGGAATACTTTTACTTTACTTACTTACTTACTTTATTCATTGAAAATGATTATTTAAAAACGTTTAATATGACGGGTTTGAAAAGGACCTCAAGCTTTGGAGGAAGCTGCAGGAGGAGAGATAGATATGAGATAAGTGCTAGCTTTTCGATTTGTTTTGTACTTCAAGATATATGGAATAAAAATAAAATGATTCCCTTCTTATGACGTCTCAGTGATTAAAGTACAGAATTTGTTTTGAACATCCGGCATGTTACTGGCTGCTTTGCACAGTCCACTGCTTCCCTTGTTGGCGTCTTGATATAAAGGCCCTTTGATACGTATATTCGTTTGAAAGTTTTCATTAGCTATAAGCATGGTTTGAGTATCCTATTCAAAAGTCGCTATTGAAGGTTTCAGAATATTATTTCGCGCAGAAATACGTCATTTTGTGGAGGATAATTTCGAGATAAACTGAAGGCAGCAGCAGCTAAGCATTATCTGATTCCTCAGCGTGCGTTTCATATTGTTACGCTACTTAATACGGGACAGCATTAAACTGGAGCTTAAAGAAGCAGACTGCATTCATCTGGCTCCGGGGATTTTATGAACAACGTCCTTCGTTTCGCATGACATTTATAATGGCGTGAAAATTCTCTCTCTCTCTGAGGATACACACAGAGGAAGTGTGAAAAATAATACGTTATCCTAGGAAAGAGGAAATAACACAGTAAAGAGCGTCATGATCTGCACTCCTTACCTTCCAGTGCTACAGTGACTAAGTGCAGATGAATATGTAGCATAAATAGAACTAAGAAATGCAAGCAAATTTTTGGCCGAAAACCCCGAAGGGAAGAGATTGTTTAGAGCATCTGGGTAGGGCTGGGAGAACCATAATACCGTATTTACGCATGTATAGGCCGCACATTTTTTGCCAAAAATTCAAGAGGAAAACTGGGGTGCGGCTTATATTCGAAATATTCGAAATCACACTTCATTTAAAAAAAAAATTATATTCATAATTAGTAACACAGAGTGTTCTACTCCTGAAATAATATTCCAAGAAAATTATTTTTTCTATAATTTGTCTGAAAATTGTGCTGCGGCCTATACACGCACGCGCCCTATACATGCGTAAATACGGTAACTCATGCCATCTGAGGACTATCTAGCAGAGATATATTATGGGCCTATTGTTTTGAGCGCAGACTATAGTATGCTACATACATATGGTATTTAAATTAAACGTATCTTTTAATTAGTAACATTTCACTGGCGTAGGTTTAACGCAACAGACATCACCCATCGTCTAAACTTTATACTAAAACACAAGGTTTCAGTAGTTGCTTCTTCCTCCGTTTTCATCTGATGGGTCTGGTGGGAACAACTAGACTCAACCGCTAGGACAATAATGCACCGCTGAATGTCAGTAACATGTCAAATGTCAGGGAAAAGCGAAGTGCTTCTGCCACCTGCAGGACTGGAAGGAGTGGCGCTGTAGCACTGTCCCCTGCTGTTCGTCATTGCACCATTGCTTCATACTCATCTATCGGCATCCCTGAGCGATGTGACAGCCATTACCAGGCAACATGTCTTCACGTCATCAATCTATGCCTTCGCACTTGGCAGGGCACAGGACAAGGAGGTTAAGTTTGAAGCTAAAATTTATCGGAAAGCTATTGTTACTCCTGAGAGATAAATCTCCTTTTTATGGCGGGAACGGCACAAATCCTTCTGTTTACCGATATAGGTACATACTTCTCTTGCCGGCTGAAAGCTCTGAAATTATGCAGTTTCGGATTTCCGTAGCAACGAATCGTCGGGCGTTAAAATGCCGCATGCCTATAAGTTGTGTAGTATGTCACGAACGAGCTGTCAGAGTTCTGTTTCATTGTGTACTTTTTGGGTATTGATAATATTGTCACGTAACCTCGTAACGCGACAAGTAATTAATGGGTTCTCTGATTGATGGATCGATTTATTGGATATTCACCAGGCGGATCTACAAATACGTACTTATATCACTTCAAATGGTTCTTCGACCCTGAAGATAGATGCGACATGTTCCTCCGAAACGTGGGTTGACAGACAGAGGACTTCATATCCCAGAAGGCAGCCACCGTTTGGAGCATCTCATATCATACATGGTATAACGACTAGGCTACGAGATGGACGGCCAGTTTTCGACTCCTGGCAGGGGCAAGATATTCTATTCACCACAGCGTCCACACCGGCTCTGGGGTCCACCCAGCCTCCTATCAAATGAGCACTCGGGGCTCTTCCCGGGGGGGGGGGGCGTGAAGCTGTCTACTCACATCCATCTAGTGCCGAGGTCAAGAAGGATGCAGCTATGCCTTCATGGCGTAGTGCTTAATGATACATACCACACTCACCTCAAGCAGCCTAAATCTGAAGCTCCTCATTTAGTAATTATGCGGCTCAGTAAATAACATTTCAGAAGTCCCGGTTTCATATCTCGGCCCGAGGGTCACGTATCCTGACTTAGGTGCTTTGGGGGCCGCCCCATAGTTCAGGCGGTTAGTCGCCGGCTTCCCACCGCGGTGGTCCGGGTTCGAGCCCGGGTCTGGTCATGTGGGATTTGTGGGGGACAAAGTGGCACTGGGGCAGGTCTTTCCCGAGTGCTTCGGTTTCCCCTGACACGTTTCATTCCACCGACTGCGTCACACTCATCCTCTCTCATCCTGGGCAGATACAACAGACCAGTAGTGGCGGAGGTACCAAGTGGCCTCACTCTCACCCCACCCCAGGGAACTAAAGAAAACCAAGGTGCTCTGTACTTTCCTTCAATCTGCCTATGGAAGCGCCTACATATTGTCTCAAATTATACCACGAACATTTCCTTCCGTCAATTTTCCAATTCACCAATCCAACATCTTTCTGCAATTCGACATCACACAGCGAATTAAGATGAAGTGCCGCTAAATTAAATTAAATCCAATTATATAATTAACAATCACCCGAGGTTAGAATATGAGTATCACAGACAACAGGTACAGACGTTGGAAATCCAGTATTTGGAAAACAATCTACGACGAATACAAGCTAAGAGCTGGCAGCCAGCAATGACACAAAGTAAGGTTGTTAGGTTGAGGCAGACATGCGTGACCAACGAGCCCCACCATCGCACAAATAAAGACCAGCTCGATGAATGTGACAAAGCAACAAGCATGTATGTACGTTTGAAACCGAGACCAGACACTCTCTTCCACGATTTGTGTCCACTAAAAACATCCGCTAAACGACCTGGAATCCCCCCCCCCAATCACATTCCCGTCCATTACACTCAGGTCATTGCCTTCGTAATTGATTAACCATTTCCATACCACGCGCGGGCTTCCTTGTTCAGAAACACCGGCTTCCTCTCCTCCACAGGAGCTCGGCGCTCCAGAAGTTGTCACCATGCAAGCTAATTATCTGTGGTACTAATTTTTGTGTGTTGTTTACAGAAGGGCACGGAAACGCGTTTATCGGTTCACAGATTTCAGTTTTGAGTGCAATGAGACCGCACCAACAGTTCCAAGGGTGGGGGATTAAGTTTAGTTCACCTCGGTGGAAATCATAAGAAGCTTAAATTGAACATTTCCAATTTTCTGAAAACCGGCTTGGCGCACAAATAACTGATGTTTAACATACATGATATATCCCACTAATATCTAACTTTATTTGAAAACAAGTTCGGTATGAAGAATTCCGTCTTCTGGGATGTGGCGCCGTGTATATCTTGTGTGAACCGACGTTTCGCAGGAACGTAACGATCTTACATAGTGCTCCCCTATGGGGAGGCTACTCATCGACACATTCGGCGACTCGAGACGCTACGAACCAAGAAGACCACTTTACTGTGGACCCTTCCCTTACTCTGAAGATGAAGGCGATATGTTCCTCCGAAACGTCGGTTCACACAATATCTACACAGCGCCACATCCCAGAAGACAACATTCTTCATAGTCACTGGCGTCAAACCCTCAAATTTGCGTATTTCGATATGAATTACATTTAACGAAATAAACTGGATAAATTGTTCACCCACTAACAACAGCTATGAAGCACTTCTTAATCAAGTTAGAGGATTTATTTATTCCATAAGCGTTTTGCAATAAATTAAAATGAAGATGAGACAGAAATTAAAATTCGTAATGAACGCATTTGTAAGACATGCGCAGTCTGTTTTAGTACATGCTTCACAGTTGTACTTATTCAAAGGGCGTACAGATGCTTGCATTCTTTCTCCAGAAGACCAGTCTGGCGATTGAAGAGAATCTGAGATAATATTATGAACCTGAACGTGAGTCGGGACATGAACCACTAATACAGAAGATGCGAAATGGGTAAAAAGAAAGTTGGTCACAAAATCACAAATAAAATGATATTGTAAAGAAACATTTCTCTGACAAATTGGGCATGAAGGCGTAAGATGGACACAACTGGCTCAGGGTATTGTTAAGTGTACGGTAATCAATCATCAGGCTCTGTAAGAGCACGGAATTTCTGAATAAGGATCAGTAACTCAGGCATGGAAAACTTGTGCACATATTTCAATGAACTTCCAGTTTCTATAGAAGCAGGTAATTTCATTGTTAGTTTAGCATTCGGTAACTTTCCAGAGAAGAGCATATGATATGTAGGCCGTTACTGGCACTGGCCACGTCATGTGACAGTAATGTACGGTTATATGCCTCTCCTTGTCTCCTGCAGCGTGGCTCAAGTGCTACAGAGTTCTCCTTGCTTTGCGCATTCTTTGCGTCAGCACAAATTAACTTTGTACTTCTAAAATCACAAACTATTCTTGTACACTTCTGTTTCGCTGGTGTGATACCTTCCTTCATGGAGAAACTTCATCGCTTATCCTGATTAATCTCTGAGAAGAACGTAACTGGCTTCGCTCCGAATTACTGATGAAGATACTCATCAGCTCCCTCTGAAAATATTTCAACACCGTAAAAAGAAAAAAGTTCATTATACAGGCGGTTTAACTAGTCCCGTGGGACGTTGAGTGTATGCTCCTTAAAATACTGATAATTAATCGGTCGATCAAGTTAAGTAATTGTTTTTACAGAACCTCAGACTTAAATAACGTCTTTGGTATAGGCAATAGCAGCTATCTACCCTAAGCTAGTTGAATCCAAATCACCGTTCCCTGCGCCTGCGCGCGACATCTCAATGTGACATACATATATTGGCCGCGCTAGTATCGCTGTTCTCCAGCCACGTGTCTAAGCTTTACAGGCGAACAAAATGGCCGGTGTGAGGCAGGCTAAGGACCTCGCACACTGATAAAAATTGTGTCATTGTCGAAGGATTGATAAAGGATGGTTTGACAAATTAAGCACAACAGCAGAAGAAAGGGGAGGAAGGAGCACGAAGAAGAAAGGGAGAAAGAGGGAAATAAAGTAAATACCTTAGCGTGCACCGCAAACATATATCAGTCGATTGGTTCACATGTTAGCCCATCCAACGATGCTGTGTCCATTGCAGAGGTTACATAGTACTGAATTAGAAGAACGCTAATGAATACGTAAGAATCTGGGAGTGATCCGTGACACCTATTTAAGTACTATCCCAGCAAAAGGTCACTGGGATTGGGCAGAATCGAAGCTCCAGCTCCTGCTTCCTGCGGAAGGATTACTGCTCTTCGCACAAGCTACAAAGCCGGCTCGCTCCGTGCACGGAATGGCAGCCGGAACCGGTAGCTCATCATTAGTGAGTTAGTGAGGCTGCAGAGCCTATGCAGGTCATAAGCTACTGGACAACCTGCGAAATGAAACTGGCAATATGAGACTAACCTCAAGTGGAAGATGCGATTAATATTCAGTCCGTAAAGGCCATAATATATGGCAGATAAACCTTGTAAACAACAGTTAATTGGTAACGTGTCTTCAAGAGAATCAATTCCCATTAATCTTCACAAGTAACGTTGCTCCATCCTGACAGTAGGTCTCTCGGTTACCACTGAACAGTGCTGCACAAAGCTGCAAGAACTGGAGAAGTGCAGCCCACGTTTCCAAAACAAGCTGAACGTGAAACTGGGAGCATACAGAACATATAGTCACTAATTTACACGAAGCTCGAACACACCTGGCATTAATTTTCTCAACTATATCTTGTCGCACACACGGCGTCACATCCCAGAAAATGTGCTCTTCAGAAATACTTAATGAATCAGTAAGTTTCATTTCAAAGATTCTTATGTGGCCTGAAATTAAAGGAAGTGAAACTGGATGTAATCTGGTTGGAGGCAACAGATTTGTGTCCACAACAGATTCATGTCAGGACATCTACGATACGTAAAACATGGAAAAGAATGCACTTGGAAGCAGGTGAAGTGAATATTTCCATTATCTTCACTTAAAAATATAGGCCACCCATAGCGTACACACTATTCGTGCTAAACGAGATGCATATTAACCGGCGAAGCAAAATTACATTTTCAATTACAGAACAGAAACAGTTTCTGTGATTCCTTTTGCAAAGAGAACTTACGGAATATCCACTCGCAGTTACGCTCATTATCTTCGGGACTCTACAATTCCTGGCAAATTCTCCATTGCTTTGTCCAAACCCTATCTACTACAATAACAAAACTGAGTTTCAATATAGCGCACAAGAAACGCGCTCAGCTGAATTCCACAGTTTCCACTCAACACAGGCGTTGCCAATTTACCTTTATAATTCCTGCAACTTCTCACAGCTCAGTGAATATGCACTGTTCTGCTGTACATAGACAATAACACTTAGGCTCAAACACCTTCACTTCAGAAAATATCTTGAAATGTTAATTCCATACAATTTAATTCCATAAAGACGTTAGATACTAAGACTGCCTATGATTACATTATACTCACACATAATAATAACTGTACCAGAATAAAAACATGGCTATTCTTCAAGTATATCTTGTTCGAACAAGAAATTCTGTGAAGATTTTATGAACGCCCACTTTCCTTCATGTGCTTAAATATATTAAGTATGTATATTAGAAGTTAGCATGAACTACAAGCTAACAATTATACAGTTCACTCACTGGTACAGAGTGCGAGTCTGCACTGCTCTCATAGCTGTACCTGAAAGCCCATATAAATATTTCGCAAGGAACTGTGGGTATGTTTATAATGAGTCATTCATTTATCAGTGGCTCTACAGCCCTTTGTTGGGCCCTGGCCTCTTCTTCAGTTCCGTATCTCTTTTACACAGACGGTAGGACTTCTTGGAGAAGTGAGCCGTCACAAGGCCGCTACCTACACACAGGACAGCACAAACACAGAATAAATGCACATAATACAAACATCCATGCCTTCCGTGAGATTCGAACCCATGATCCCAGCGTTCGAGTGACAGAAGACATTTCATGCCTTAGGCTATAATCTGATCATAAAATTCTTCATATATTAAGCCTAAATATTCATTGATTTCTGCAATCGAACCGGAAGCTAAACACATACTTCGAATGGCCGGGTTGTTGCCCTTTCTCACATTCTACAGAAACAAAATGTCTCTAAAATTGCATACTACACAAAAGTTTAGGCTCCTACAAGAAGTGGAGTCAGCGCAGAAGTTGAAAGGCCACGATGGTCACAAAGCTGACGGAAGAATATCAGAACGGCTTCTGGTGGCACAATTTCATGACGACGACGGACTGGTTCACACTCTTGGCGCGAATAGACACAAAAACATTGCGCCATAAGCCCATTATTCGTCTTCAGACAAGAAATGCAGATCAGTAAAGAAACTAATCTGTACCTTCATAGCCAGTTGCTGTGGTTTCATGATTACAGCTCCTGCTTTGATTCGCTCAAGTGAACTTCAAATAGACCAGGACAACTTCCTTCTTCCACTTCCTCCAAGCTGCCAGTGTCCCGTTCGGGCACATACAAACATCCCATGCACTCAAGAAACAGCAGTTAAACAAACTAAGAACAGTCATCATAATAATAATAATATATACGGACGTAACATGGATGCTTTCATGGAGCTGAGCCCTTCTTGAGGAGCCGCCAATTCTGCAGCTACTCAAGAATTTCCCAATATTTTATGGAACCCGAAGGTTCATTACCGTGTTCGCAAGAGCCCTCCGCCGGTCCATATCCTGAGCCAGATCAATCCAATCCATACCATCCCATTCTATCTCTCTAAGCTCCTTTTTAATAATGTCCACCCACCTACGCCTTCGTCGTCCCTGTGGTCTCTTTCCTTCTGGCTTTCCCACAAATATCCTATATGCATTCCTCATCTCCCCCATTCGTGCTACATGCCCTGCCCAACTCATCCTCCTTGACTTGATAATTCTAATTATACCTGGAGAAGAGCACAAGTTATGAAGCTCCTCATTATGCAGTTTTCTCCAACCTCCAGTCACTTCATCTCCCTTCGTTCCAAATATTTTCCTCAACACCCTGTTCTCAAATACCCTTAGTCTATGTTCCTCCTTTAATGTCAGGGACCAAGTTCCACACCCATACANCGTAAAATTTGTATCGATTTTGGTGCTTTATGCAGTACTTAAAAGTTCGTTACGCTGTGAGTGTACGTGTGAATCTGATCAAAATAAAATATGTACGTTATAAAAATACAAAAAATTAAATTCAAAACAGCCGTCCATTTTCTCTAACATCGACTTATTCGAGCGAGATAAATTTCATAAAGGTAATTCTTAACGACAATTTTTCGCTGAAATATTCAGGTCATACTTTCAGTATTTTCTGTGCTATCAACTGATAAACTGAATTATTATGCTTCATTGTCGGTTAAACTGAATTACCTTCTTCATTTGTACCCTTACATAGTTTACTTTATATATTTCCTAGTTATTTAACGACACTTCTTAGCTATACAGGTCATACACGGTCGCATGGTTGGATGGTTTTAAATTACGAACTGGAAAGTATATTAATTCATTGTTACTTTATTTAATGACAGTCTGAAATTCAGAAGGCAAATAGCGTCGAATGGTACTGAAAACTGCAATGCATAATGAGTAGGTTAAGAATGCGAAAGATGTGGTCGTGGACTATTTTAAGGCACTATTCCAGCATCCGCCTAGAAAACCAATGCTATGATAGTAGATATCCCATCCGAAGTAAGAACCAGGTGTCTCCCAAATACAAGTTTATTGGGTACTCCAGCCTACCTACCAGTCAACACATTAACATTGCAGACACTGAGATTCTACAATGAAAGTTGTCAGGCTAGTTTAATTTAGGTTGGTGCGTGTCCGATATAGGAGCCGGGATAGCGACTGGGTATAGCTACGGGCTGGACGACAGAGAGGTCAGAGTTCGAGTCCCGGTGGGGGCAAAAATTTTCTCTTCTACAAGTCGTCCAGACTAGCTCTGGAGTCCATCCAACCTCCTATCCAATGGGCACCGGGGGCTGTTTCCCAGGGGGTAAGCGGCCGGGAAGTGAAGCTGACGACTCACCTCCAACTACTGCCGAGGTCAAGAAACTGTGGACATAGACATCTACTCCCCCATACGCCTTCATGGCGTAGTGTTTAATTAGTTAAGCACTGAGACAAGTTTACCTTTTACATGTCCAATAGAATATATGTCCAATATACCTATATGAAGCTCAGACAGTATTAAACAAATTTTCTTAAGAACGGCTCACGCACAAACATTTGCTGCTTACATTAAGTGAAATACAAATTTAATAAAGATCCATGCCCACAATGTTTCTGTACGGAGAATATTTAACGAAAAATAGTATCCGCCAGCTTTGTAGCTTCTGAAAAACTGATATTGCCACGAGTTCGGGGTTCCGTGACGAATAACAACGGGTTTCGGATTGGATTTATTGGCACTTCTGTTACAATGAAGTATAACAGCTCACAGTCAACGCCTGCCTAAGACTCGCTCCATTCCTTCCTGGACTATGAGTGTCTTCTCTTCTGCGTGACTGACTTGGTTCGGTCACTTCCTCAGCTTCATTTGTCCGCTGGTGAACATTCCACAGCTGAACACTCAACGTCCGAATTCTCTTACGACTGAATGATTGAAGTGAACACTCAAATCGATTAGTTGTCCTTCTTTTATAACTTCGAGGCGAACCGAATGTAGATCACCATCTCAAACAGTCTCTCCGTTATTATTTGTTTGTCCGTTGCTACGAAACGTGTGTCACTCTCATGGCAACGTTTTGATTTCTATACACGTATTCGGTACCGCGGATATGCGCTTTAGCGAGCCGTTGTCTAGCAGAAGACTATTCCGTCACAATATTTATCTGATAAACGGATATGATGAATGAGGTATGAAACGTAGGAGAGATCGCTCTGGAAAATAATTTTTCTCTCAATTTTGTAAGTACTCATTTAAAGTAAGTGGATAAAACTTTCCACTCTTGTTGGTATATTAGTGAAGGCACCTTCCTACAATTTTTCG
Source organism: Cryptotermes secundus (assembly GCF_002891405.2). Taxonomy (NCBI): domain Eukaryota; kingdom Metazoa; phylum Arthropoda; class Insecta; order Blattodea; family Kalotermitidae; genus Cryptotermes; species Cryptotermes secundus. Next base: position 380,820 of record NW_019734980.1, on the reverse strand, counting down.
GAAGCATGGTACACCGTACATATTGCTCCTATAAATGAACTAAATAGCCGTCTTGGTACAAATACTTTCCATATCCTCCAGCTGTCAAACAACATCCATTACCTATTTTCTTCTCTTGCAGATGTGTTTCATGACGGAATTCTACTGAATCAACTGGTAGTGCGCCCCCATTGCAAACAAACGCAGCCGTGAACCTTAGCAGCCTAGGCCTTTCTGCTGTCGGAATATAAAGGAATGCATCAGACCCTAAACCTTAAAGCGAAGCAAAAACCCCCTGTCTTTTTTAGTCGAACAACTTTAATGAAGTTGATATATTTGACAACTCCCAATTATGGGTGGCACAAAGATTTCAGGGAGACTAAACAGGCAAAATACTGTCTGCGGCTCCCTTTCTCTCTTTAAAGTACGGACACAAGTTTCTCTGTCAACATTCAAAGAGAAAACCACTGATTTAAATTTACAAGCAATTGTGCCTTAGTTTCTACACGAAGTGCTTAGCTAAATTCACGCTAATTCGGTCTCAAAGAAAATTAAAGTCGGTCGTCTATTTACTGATGGAAAATATGAAAATGGCTGACGTGAAGCCAAGAGAGGAGGTACAAGAGCCCAGTAAGGTATCAGAAAATGTCTTATGCAGGACAGAAATTCTGTTATATGGCCACCACGTGATATCTGACGCAAACCAAGCAGCAGAATGCTGTGATTACGCTCCCGAACCAGTTACAGTTATTCAGATATCTGTATTGTTGTTGTGTACTCTGAAAGTACCGATATAATGTTAAGAGGCCATTCTTAAATAATAATAGAAACAAATTTTGCCTTCTACGTGTTGAGAACCGATATTAGCAATATCTGGGCCCGCACAGTAATCCCCGTTCTAGCCGTCATGTCAACAGCAAAAGTGTGAAGGGGAACATTCAATTTCTACGCAAAAAAAAATCCATGAACTGCAAAGCTCAGGCTCTAAGCTGAAAGATTTATAAATGCAGCGAAAAGCAGGGGACTATGAGAGAATTGAATATGGCCCGTCATCTTCATGTGGAGATTTCCCTCGCAATTGCCAGTGGTGAACATGCGCAATCTTTATAAGTATTGTGCCGCGGAAACGCTTTGCTCTGTATCTAGTCACCTGGGTGCACGGGAATGGGTGGGTCGCATTTCAAATTGAAAAAGTGGCCAAGGACCAACAAAGGGCTGTAGAGCCACTGATAGACAGTTTGTTTGACGACTGAGCAGTTCTACAACCTCACTGGCTAGAGTGTGGAAAGGGAAAAGGTTCTGAATGCAGTCGGAAAAGCGCGAAAGTGATGTGACCTTATGCTGAGGTTCTAATCTCGTATTTTTATGAACGCGATGTATATCTGATAATTAAGACAAAAATTTGTATAGATGCAAACGGAATTTTAAAGTCGCCCTGTTTTCTTTTTAGGACTTCTTTCTATCGTTAAGCAAAAGGCCGTTTTTGTGCAATCCGAAATATCATTAACATGTTCGCGAAAGCCTTAACAGCAGTAAAGGTATCACGTAAAAGGGACAAAATATGGACACTTTATGTAATTTTTTCCATTACCGTGTTACTTCATCTTCTTCTGGGGTCAGGTGTTCCTCTCAGAATTTTGTTCCGAGATATTCTCAATCGAGCGTACTGCAGCCCATTCTAGAACTCAGAAAAATTCGATGTTCTCAAGACGTCTCCTGGAGATGTCCCGCCGTACTGCAAATTGCATGGCATCGCATTCCGAAAACCCGAAATCTTAACTACATTTGAGGATGGTCACGCCAGAGGTTAAGGGGTACGCTTAGACTGTCGTAATACTAAACCCGTATATACGCTTACTTTCTCCATGAATAAGCCGCACTTATTCAAGACACGCTGTTGATGCCGACGGGAGGTCGGGCCAAGCAGTAGTCACATAAACATGAAGCCACGCCGAGGTCCATATCTGCAACATGGAGGGTGATGGAGGCACTCCAGAAGTTGGGAATGGTGCCTAGCGTCGCCGCGTGCAGACCAAATTAATGTAGCTGCCAGAACACAAATATGGCGCATGATCAAAATGATTTACGAAACATGATATTATTAAAGATGTCGGATTTCTTCAAAACAGTTCTCTCTCCATCTGCCCAACTTATGTGTGGACATAAGCAAAACATGTTTTGATTTCGAGACCGACTTAAAAGTGGTCACTACTTTTCCCTGTCCACTGTCGTCTTGAGTCGGAGCTTCTGCTTTTCCTGAGAGTGAAGCAACATCTCAGTAGCCTGTACGTATACCGTATTTCCTGTTCTTCTTTTTTCATCCTGTTATGTCATAAGATCGACGTAAGGGGGCCGTGAACACAACACCGGAATGAATTCATTTTTAATAAAATCATTTAACATCTATAAAGAATTAAATGATTTAATCAACTTTATTGTCTCTTCAACCACTATACGGTTCGGTCGTATCGACTATCAGGTCGTTTCTAAATAAGTAAATCAAATATTTTATTATTGAGTTAAGTGGATCCATTTTTACAACTTTCATTAAATGTACTCTTTCCCATTCAGAGGCATAAAGAAGCTTCATAAAAGTTCAAATTTCAGTTAAAACATGATCCTGAAGTTCGTGAAACTTAAATTAAAATTATTCATGTCAGAGCTACCAACATAAATTTACTGTCTGCGAAAATGCAGGCATATTAGAAAAAAACTGTCGGAGCAATATTTGGAAATTGAAATCAGTTCTACCAACTCAAATGTGAAAACGCAGTGAGATATGACAATGCCAGCCCGTACTTTCGTATTATATCTATATCAAAACGAACTGAAAATTGCAAGAATAATACGGATTAAGAAAAACAATTATTCACAATATGATGTATATGTACATATCATACACACACATACACACACACACCATTACAAACCCACTCGCCTGGTCGTACATGACGAGCGGAAGTCCGGCGAGTAGAAACATCTTTGAATGTGTTCATTAACATAAAATTTTCCCCCAATCCTAGTCGGGTTCGCAATTCTTAGGACCGTCTACTGAAATCGCTCCTTCTGTCCGTCTGTCTGTGTACATAAAGCAAATTCACTACCCCTAAATAAATTCCTTTTAATGAAATTAGATTTCCGGAATTTCTATTGACACTTGTCAACATGCTGAAGCTCTCGCTGGACTCGGACAAAACAGACACCGTATGAAAACGTACGCGCATTTCTGCTCGGAATTATCGGCATGCAATCGTTACAGAAATGTTTCATGCCAAATGCAACCTTTCCTTAGCATGTATTCTAAATAACTAAACAAAAATACTATATGTTAGAATAGTTAAAAATTTGTATATTCGACATGCAACAATTATCTTTGGAGCACACGCGAAGATTAAAACATCAACAACAGTTCTTCTCACACACTGGAGGACTGCCGATGTCTCTTATTCCCGACAACTGTAAGAATATTCCTCCCATCCGAATTTATAGGTCTTTTTTTTTTCCTTGGCACTACAGCCTCAGTGGGCCTAGGCCTTACTCCATGAACTTCTCCGTTCACTTTAGTTTTTCTAGATCTTAAACATTCTGTAGGACTCCCTGGGCGGGTGATCAGCTCGTCGCAAGGCCTCTACCTATACACAAACACAGAAAAACGCACACACTCAAACTAAACATCCATGCCCTGTGTGGGATTCGAACCCACGATCACGGTTTCCGAGCGAGCGAAGACAGTACATGCCTTAGACCGCTCGGCTACCGTGACCGGCTAATTTATAGGTCTACGTGTATACAAATACATATTTAATTAAAACATAATTTTGCATAAGGACACATAGGCCTATAGTTGTCTTAAATTTCCTGAATGAACACTCCAAATATGAGCTAACCGCATTAAACACTGGAGTATATACTTATATAGCTTTACAATTATTGTTTTATTTCTCCGCTTCTTTATGGCGTGTTGCTTAATTAAGCACACAGGCAACTTTACTTTATTTACAAATCATTAGGGAGCAAACAATAGCCTGTAGGAACCCACACCAAACATATGAAGCTGATGAGTTCCAGAAGTTGTCATAACCAGCATATGAATTGCACAAAGGGTTCCTTCCGTCAGATCATTACAATGAGAGGGATGGCAAGACACTAATTAGAAGGAACAGCCCCCTTCGCCCCGCCTTTGGGAAGGAGGGAAACTCACCCGAAACTTAGAGCCGAAAAGCAAGAAACCGGGATACCACTCATGCACGCAGCTGATCGATGAAAGTGGTAGGATGTGACATATTGTCAGTCCGCGCACATTCTGTCCACATAACCTTCCTACACAACTGTGCTCAACTGCGAACGGCATTTCATTCGCCGCACTGAAATCCACACAACACTATCATAGCAACTTTTGCTTTATAATTTTATATTTAAACAGACTAATGTAACAACAATTTCGCAAAAAAGGAATGTAGCGTATCTAGCCTGAATATGATCGATATGGTCGAAATGTATTGCGAAAATAAACAAGAAGTTCTGGGAAGAACTAATCGCCTACTTTCCTTTGATACGACACGGATCCAACAATTCGTCGTTGCCACAGGAACGTTTTTACCAAGTTGTTACCTAGCAACGACAAGGGGATACACAGACCCACAGACTCTCTTTTATGGGGCAGAGACCGCATAGAAAATGACGCGTTCAACACTTTTCCTTTTGTTGTGTGTATTCGTTGCAGCGGGAACGTGTTTACCGTGCCTTTGTCTAGCACCGAATAGAGGAATATACTTAACCGAGCCGTTGCCTAGCAACGAAAGGATGGATACACACAAAATGATGAGAGGGTCGATCAAATATGCCTTTGAGATGGGCTCAGTTACCATGATATGCATACCAAGTTTCAAAATGATTGGTTCGGCCATTCAAAAGTTGATACTGGGGGATACGCAGACATACAGGGAGTATGGAGATCGCATAAGCCTACTTTAGGAAAGCAGACTAAGGACGTTATGCGCAATTACAAAAGGCTGTGTGGGCGGTATACACATACATGTGCATTAGTTGAGTGTCCGGAAGGGGAGGGGAATATGAAAGCCATCATCATTACTTCCGGATGCTATCCACACGGACTGCATGACAGCCCGAACCCCCATATCGCGCTTTCATATAAACCAAGTCATTAGCACGTCTTCTTCGTATTCTGGAGGTTCTGGGTTCAAATATCGGCCCGGAGATCAACATAATTTGAGATTTATTTTGGGGTTTCTCTGACTCTGTATATGCAAATACAATATCGAGGTGCAAGCTCCTTAAAGTAGGCATTTTGATAGTTTTTGTAGTTCGCTTCACTCGCAGTCATCATTCAGTTTTGACTCCAATATTTCGTCGTTTAATGGCGCTTTATCAGCCCTGCAGAAGTATCTGTTTATAATATTATATTTCAGCATCCTGTTGCATTGAGAAATAACTTGCAGTCTTGTTTCCCGTCTATAACGGAACAACATTAATTTAACAACATTAATTCACCAAACGTTCGTCAAATGTTCAAAATGTCATTAGAAGTATTAAAATATATGTATATTCGGTGTTCGTGCCACCTGTATCAGCCGCATGGGACCATCTTCACGCAACAATTTATAATTTACACAGTATGCCGTGTAGTACAGTTCACACCCAAGTTTTCTTTTTTTGCGGCATTAAGGGCTATGTCCTCTGGCCTGTTCCGGTTCAGAATTAACTTCTCTTAACTTTGGATCCTTTGTAGACATTTGGCAGGACTGCATGGACAGGGGATCGGTTATCTCAGGACCTATTCGCACATGGTAACACAAACACAGACAAATGCGGACACAATTCTGTGCACTGAGCGCAGTTCCAAATCCACAATCTCAATATTCGAGCGGTCGAAACTTGATGTGCTTTCGACAGTGTGGTCACTATTGCGTTCGGGACAAAAGTCTCAAAAGCGCCTATTGGTTCCAGCATGTCTGTTTGTCCCTCTGTCCTCATGCAACACTCTGGAACCACTGAATGGATTCTGACAATATTTTACATCGCGTTGTTTCAATAACATCTGTCGACATATCCAATTTCCGTGAAACTAGAACAGACAATTTACATGAAGACCTACATTAGTATCTGTGCTTATCTTGAGCATAACTTGTTAAATACTTCTCGAATCTCTAACTTCGAAACAAATGTTGCACAGAGAAAGAAGCACGTATTTTATGTTCAACATATTTTTTTAAGTAACAAAATTTTCGAGAATATTATACAAAACGAACGCTATGCGTACATTTCTCAGCCTGCATAAATAACAAATCCATTCTTTTAGAAAGAGCCACAACCCAACGCTACGCATGCACCAATCAATGCAGCTACCATTATACAAATCTACAAACCACATCACTTTAAAACCTTCAGCCCACACACACATTGACATTTCACGGATCCAATAGCACAACTAGGTATGAAACCTTTCTATTTACTAGCTATTTATATCATGTAACATCACAAGATAAATATTAAAACACCTTTCCTTGTTATACTTGCAAACGTTTAACAACAGGCAAGAGAAAAATGTATCCATAAGAAGATAGAACATAAAACTGAAAACATTTAAACATTGAATATTTTGACCTACTTTATATTTCGTGGATGTATAACTTGTGATTGTACTAAGATCACAGTAAACTGCAAAATAAGTTCCTTTTACCGTCGAGCCTCTAAAGAGAGCTCCAAAAGGTCGAAACATATAAGGCCACATAAATATTTAATTGTTTAAAATACTTTTTTTTTAGACTGGATGGTCTGTCATTCCAAATACATAATCGTATGTCTGCAAGATCAGTTTTGCTCATAAACTCTAAACAAATTATGAAATCTGCTAAGACACTATCAAATCCTACACTGGAGTTTAATGTTGTCCGACACTTGCCGTTACTTCCTCTGTGGATGACTGCAATTCTTACATGTGTAGCAACGCTGTGCCCAGATATGGCTTACCTGCAACAAAAGAAAAATGTTGGAAGTCAAGTAATTAAAATGCTACATGTTCTTTACGGAGCAGCAATTCTCATTCTCCTGTTTTCTGGACACTTTGTCCCCAGGGTTTCTTTCGTGTTCATCTTCGCTTCATAATGCTCCCCAGCATGAAGAATATGAAACAACTCATGCAGCGAGCCTAACTTTGTCCACTAGTACGTTCAAAAGTATTTGTGAACGATGATAACAACAAAACCTGATTCAGAAGGAAATTAAGAGGAGACTCGGGTAAGGCTTGCTACCATTCAGTCAAGAAAATCTAATGGTGCAAGTTATTGGGTTTCTGGCAAAATTGCACAAGTGACTTCAATTTTCACTGCCTCCTTCTGCATGTGAGCCTAATGGCACACATATACACACATGTATATATTTGCCTGTGGTTCTGTATGGGTGTGAAACTTGGTCCCGGACATTAAAGGAGGAACATAGACCGAGGGTGTTTGAGAACAGGGTGTTGATGAGAATATTTGGACCGAAGAGAGATGAAGTCACAGGAGGTTGGAGAAAACTGCATAATGAGGAGCTTCATAACTTGTACTCTTCTCGAAGTATAATTAGAATGATCAAGTCAAGGACGATGAGGTTGGCAGGGCATGTAGTACGAATGGGGGAGACGAAGAATGCGTATAGGATATTGGTGGGAAAGCCAGAAGGAAAGAGACCACAGGGACGACGAAGGCGTAGGTGGGTGGACATCATTAAAAAGGAGCTTAGAGAGTTAGGATGGGATGGTATGGATTGGATTGATCTGGCTGAGGATAGAGACCAGTGGAGGCCTCTTGTGAACACGGTAATGAGCCTTCGGGTTCCATAAAATGCTGGGCACTTCTTGAGTAGCTGCAGACTTGGCGGCTCCTCCAGAAGGGCTCAGCTCCATAAGTAAGTAAGTAAGTACGTGCAAAAGTACTAGTCCATATAATGACGTTAGCAATCCTCTAGATTCCAGTACGTCATCACGGATTCCCACTATCGTCAAGTTTGTAATTGTTAACACACAAACAAAACTTCATATAATTTTTTAAATTTATTTATTTTAGGATATCTACAATTACTCATAATGTACTAATACAGAGTAACAAGCAAATGCTACAGTGTTGCGTGGCTTGTAGGGAGTACCATCCACTGATGGGTTACCCTCCGTTACCTACAATAGGTCTCCTGGCCATTGACGTTTGAGTCTTCTGTTCACTAAGGGCTGGATGCCGAGTTCTCTTATTAGTTGGTTTCATGATCCACACTGCGGTTTCTGTATTTGATGGCTTGTTTGTTTATGGCCTCATTTATATAAGAAACTCCAAAATCTTCGTGGAGAGTTCGATTTGATATGAACCATGGAGCGTTAGCTTTGTAACGTAGTGTTTTTGTCTGGAATGTTTGTAGGATTTTGGTATTGGATGGTTTACTACAGCCCCACAGTTCTATACCGTACGTCCATATGGGTGTGAGTATAGTTTTGTAAATGAGAAGTTTATTTTCCAATGATAGCTGGGATTTTTCATATAAATAAGGAGCACATACGTGTATATCTTCCATGGGGGTATGACGTCTGCACACAAATTTCTTGAAGTTATGTGATCATGCGAATAACGTTAGAAACTGGATAGAAAGGAAAGACGCACGACAACTGTAGAGAGGTATGGTATATTCTACACAAGTAAAGAAACACGGACACAAGAGAATAATTAAGTAGGGAGAGAAGAAAGCCAGAGTTCACGAAGGAAACTGCAGATAATTAGACAGGGAAATTGCGATGGAATAAACGTACAGGTTCTTAAGAATCTAGAAGCAGAAAGACAGTATATATTGACGATTTCACAATGAAATTTGTGGGCGGAAATATTCAGGAAAGGCAGTGTTGGCAACACGATAAGATTTATAAGACGGGAACATTTCCAGCGGTGTGGAAGAGGAGTTCATTCCATGTGGTGAACAAAAGATTCAGTTAATTACAGGGATACTTCATTACTCTCAGCCTTACCGAAGATTCATATAGGGGTGTTGTCAGGAAGGGTGATAGGATGGATCGAGAAGAAAGGCACTATTTGTGATTTCAGATGGGGTTCGGAAAGAACAGGAACATCACAAAATACAATTTTAAATTAAGGACAATATACGTAGTACATACGAGTATATATATATCGACACACACACACGCGCGCGCGCAAAGTTGTATAGAAGAAAAGAACTGTGGACGCAGAGAAATAGCCGTTGCTAGGTAATGGCTTGCACACACACAGCAGAGGAAAGCATCACATACGCTATGACGTCATGCAAAAATAGAAGAGGTGCTGCAAGCGGCATAGCGTTGTGAGACGTTGAGGGTCCCACATTTTCTAGACAATCGGCTCACAGATGGCGATAAGGTTGTCAGCCTTATGCGCCGGCCGCCTTTTACCCCCAGGAAGATTCCCGGTACTCATTTCTGTTAGAGGCTGAGTCGACCCCAGGCCATAATGCGGCTGGAAGAATTAGGTCAACTGAAAACAATCAACCTCATCGGGACTGGAACCCGTGATCTTCCGGTTTGTAGCATAGCGTCTCAACCAACTACGTTACCGCGTGCCCCTGTGTTCAATTTATCACCATAATATTGTTTATGAGGATACAATTTTTGAAGCTCCTCATTGTGCATATTCATCCAGCCTCTCATGCTGCCTTCGTCATAATCAAAATATTCTTCTCGGCACTTCGTTCTCAAGATCTTCAACCTGTGATCTCTTAGTGCGAGAGGGGAAGCCCCACACTCAATGAAAGGGACAGGTAAAATTATAGATCTCCCTATTTGAATTTGTGTGTGTTTTTCAGGCGGGATAGGAAAGACAATGGCAGCAAAGATCCCCCAAATTCCGCATTCTCTCACTTCTTCATTAATTCTATTTACATCTGTTGCTGTTATCAAGTATTTACCCACAGAGCAACAAACTTACTCCACAGGCTATCGATTTCAGGTTCGTATAGACTGCTAACGGCTATATGATAATTCGTGTTTGAGGGTTGGTACTGTATAGTACTAGAGTGAGGTTAGCTATGGTTTAAAGTGTACAGTGTCGCGACCATATGAACCACTAATTACTCTGACAAACAGTTGACTGATGTAGATTCAGTCCACAAGTAGTCAACCCCACAACATCGGCCCCCTTACACTGGACGACACGTGTCTGTGTGTCTTTAAATCACAGATGACATGGCACGAGTTCATTATCTTTGATGAGGAGAGGTTATAGACTGCATTGCAATTGTGGAAGTGACTGCTTGCAGATAGTGGAGTAGGGAGGGGAAGGTGTACTCTAACAAGAGTTTTTCTAAAGCGTTACTTGCATAGCTTCCTTCCGTCATGGGTCTTCATATTCATTTCACACTGCACGGCCTTGAATTTCAATAAATATTTGCAGTCCACAACATATTCAAATGCACATATGACGGTAAATGTAAAGCTGTCCCCGTGCTTAATTAATGCCATAAAGACGTAGGAGGAAGTGGAGGCATAGCTCCTCCATTCTTGATCTCGGCATTTGACGTCAGGAACATAAACAATTAGAAATTAACGCTAGGAAGCATTCCCCGGCTTCAGTCAGCTCTTCATTCTTCCGTTAAATGCGGGTTAATTTTAACTGTTGTTCTCAGATATCCGAACTTGGAAACAATTTCCGGTATGATCTGACACATAACTTCCTGCGGAAACCGTACTGCTCTTACAGAATCTCACAAAATGTGCTTATGAAGGTGGCGGGTAGAACGATAGTGCAAGTTCGATGAAACACTATCAAGTTGAAGTGCATACTTGCAACTTCACGCAGAAATACGTGCATATGTGCATATATCGACACAAGAATGCGCACAAAATGGTGACATACTGGTAGATAATAAAGGCTTTTGAAATCTACCAGATTTCAAATATTTGGAACGAGTGTTATGAGCCACAGTTTCACTAACGAAAAAATAAAGAGCAGACGAAGTGTGGAGAACGCTTGCTATCATTCAAATTCTTCTGCGTTTGCGTTTGCCATCAGAAAACGTAAAGACTAAACACAAAACTCTATGCAGTTCGATCTCCAGAGCTCTGCTTGCCACCTGCTGTCACGCAGATTTCTTGCGTGGCTTAATCTTCGGTAACGTGCTCTGAAACGTCGATTGACTTTCAACGGACTTCACGGCGCTATATCCCAGCAGACAGAACTTTTCATAACCACGACTGTGAGACCCTCAAATTCTACATACAAAACTGTAACTTTGTCTATAGTTTTGTACGAGTGTGACACTTGATCCATCAGATTATGGAAGAGAAGATAGACGGTGTTTGAGAAGAAGGTGCTGAGATACTGACGGTGTTTGAGAAGAAGGTGCTGAGGAAAATATTTCGCCCTGAGAGGGGGGCAATAACAGACGACCGAAGAAAACTACAGAATTATGAGCTCTGTAATTTGTATCCTTCGCTAAATACGACGGAGAGTCAGTAAATAGGTCACAATTGATATAAGACGTAAAACAGATGATATCCAAACTTGGAAAAAACATTTATTTTTCGAGATATCCTCCATCAACAGTGATACAGTTGTCCCATCGCTTTGCCAGTGTGTCGAGCCCCGTAGCAGAGAAGTCTCTTGACTTGTCTCAGACACTTCCGCACCTCCGATTCAACTTCTTCCTCATCAGCCAACTTTGGTCACCAAGGTGGGTTTTAGAGGACCAGACAGATGGAAGTCACTAGGGGCCAAGTGCGAGCTGTAAGGCAGATGTTCAAGATCCTGATTCTCTCTTGGATTGCAGGGGCTGTATGGGGTCTGGCGTTGTGATGATGAAGCAGTACCCCTCTTGCCAGTTGGCAAAGTGCACCCCGAAGCTTCAACAGAACTTCTCAGTACGATGCACAATTCGCGCTTTCAGCCCGCTTCTGAGAATACCAGAACACAGTAAGCATAACCTTCTCAGCTGATGGAGTACTCATAACCTAAAACTTTTTGGTTGAATATGAACTGGGATCTTTCAATTGCATTGAAGCGCGTTTCGATTCGGGTTTGTAGTGATGAACCCATGATTCGTCCCCAGTAACAATCCTGTTAAGCATATCTTCTCTTTCATGTGCATACCATACGAGATGCTGCAAGGACAGAACCGTTCGGTTCATTTTTTCTCGATCCTTCAGTTCTCTGGGCACTCATCGTGCGCACACTTTTCCGAAACTTCAAACAATCAAGCATTATGCTGTATGCTAAACCATGGGAACATCCGTTGCCGCGCCAAAGCTCAAACGGTTAGTCGTGGACTTCCCATAGCGGCGGCCCGGGTTCGATCCCGGGTCTCGTCAAGTGGGATTTGTGCTGGACAAAGTGGCGCTGGGGCAGGTTTCATCCGAGTACTTCGGTTTCCCCCACCAATTGCTCCACAATCACCCTCACCTATCATCTGGGGCTGGTACAATAGGCCAGAAGTGGCCGCAGTACAAGGGACTTAGTCCCACCCCACTAGCAATAAAAAAGTAATGGTAAAATCCTAGTGCAGGTGCTACACTACCGGTATCCTCCTGTCAGCTCGGATCAGCTCTTCCACCCGCTACACAGCTGCGACCTGGTCGGGCATCATCTGCGACTTTACAACGTCCTTGAGAGAATTTCTTGATCCGGTTGTGAACCGCATGAAATGGTAAGAATATCTTCAGTAGTTGAGTACCTCTTATTTCCTCACCAAGAGCTCGACTGTACGGAACTATTTGTAATTCATAACACAGGGACATAAAAACTAATTGAAACAAGTCTCTTTTTCTTTACGCTGAAATCTCTCAAGTTCAGAATCAATATTTTCTCCAGTGCAATCGAAAGCGACAAGTCCTGCGTACTGAAAGGAGATGACAGCGTTGCATTTGCCGACACGTGCAGTGATATCTGTGGCTTACTGCTCTCATTCACCACAAGCATAATTAGGAGAGAAAAAGAAATGAAGCAATAAAGAGGGAACGAGAAGAAAAATAAAAAACGAAGAGAGGAATAAATGCAGCAATACCGACAGAACGGAGGGGAAGAACATAACAAAGGAAGAAAAACAGAAAGAAAGAAAGAAAGATTTAATCAAACTTGCTTGTCAACACTCCATCCGTTAATTGAATGCGGTCTGCAATAATTTCTACCAAACAGAGGAGCAGGACACGTTTATGTGGTCAGCAGTTTGCTTTTCTACGTCCGTATTCCCGCCGGACTGAGAGCAATTTAATTATCAAGGAGCTCTCCAGTCGGTCCCATGCACTACATACATTATTGCTTCGCGATAGGTAGACGAGAACAGCAAGCAAGCAAGCAAGCGTGTGGTTATGTTGTGTTTATGTCTCTCTCTTTCTATCTCTCTCTCTCTCTCTCTCTCTCTCTNATATATATATATATATATATATATATATATATATATATATATGTGTGTGTGTGTGTGTGTGTGTGTGTGTGTGATCCTTCAATACAGAATACGTTCGTAGTGCGTTGAATTCACGAAGAATTCATGTGCTTATGACGTTATATGCGAGTACGAATCTGTAACAAACAGAGAACTACACGTATGTAGCATATTGTATGCAGCTGGTCTGCTGTCTGTTACCACATTTATGTCTCTGTGAATGCCCATTCTTGCATGTGCAAACTGTAGAATTATGCACACTTATTTAATCCATAGGATGAATTTAAATTTGAAGTCAAGATTTTCATTTTGCAAGGGTCATAGTCCACCGTTTCTCCTAGAAATAAACAATGTTGCACATTGAGAAAAGCCCTCAAATTTCTGGGAACTTAAGACAATTCGTATCATTTCAAAATGTCAGTTATGTTCGCCCCATGTAAGAACCGGGCGTGTCTGAATTTGAATGAGGCCGTGACGTGGCTTGTCTGGTTCTTCTGTCGTCAGCAGACGGTACTCACATTTGGACCTAACAGGGAAAAAGTAACCGGAGGTCACAGGAACTTTAATAACGAGAATAAATATAAAAGTGAAATGCATACAAAATTAGGGCGAAAATCTGAAGGCACTACTTGCAATATCTGTGCGTAGACAAGAGGGATGTACGAAAATGGGTCCTAAAAGAATATGGTTGAAGGGTGTGGGCTGGATTCATTCGGCTCAGCATATGGATCAGTAGCGGTCTCTTGTGAACACAGAAATAAACCTCGTGTTCCATAAAACGTGGGGAATTTCTTGACAAGCTGAACAAGCATTATCTTTCCAAGGAAGCATTTGTCCCACGGTTAACTGGTTAGTTAGTTAGTATCCCATACCTAACTGTTTACTGTCCACCATTATCCGTTCTCAAGTATCATAAATGTGAATAAGAGACTATAAAGGTAGTGGTTGCGCTTCAGAAAAGCAGTGGAACTGATGGCTCCTTGCACTCCAGAAGTGCCTCCGTCCTTTCTTGGCCGGCCTTCCCCTCTTTTCGTCAAGCCCTCATTCCTGCCATCGTCTTCCCCCGGGCAGCGCCTATTTTGGCTTTGTGGGCGTCTAACTCGGCCATCTTTCAGCCTCCAGTCTCTCCGTCATTTCTTGCATGGCTTTCAGGAATTCCGTCATTGTTAGTCGTTGGTTCCAACTATACAATTCAGTCTTCAATCCAATAATTCGATCAACTCGGTCAAATCCGACCACTTCTGGCACCCAGATGTCACGTATCCGGGGTTCCGTGACTAATAAAAATGGGTTCTGGATTGGATGATAGGATGTATTGGTACTTGTATTACAATTACAGCCAATTATAACATCACAGACAGTGACTGCCTAAGACTCGCTCCAATCCTTCCTGGACTACGAGTGGCTTCTCTTCTGCGTGACTGACTTGGTTCTCATTTACGAGTCGGTCACTTCCTCAGCTTCCGTTGTCGTCTGGTGAACACTCCACAGCTGAACACTGAACTCTCTCACGCCTGAATCGTTCATCTCTGCAGGGTTCCTTATGTAGTCTCCGATCTCTGTTGGTTGCTCATATTCGAAGAAACCTTTGATGTTTCCGTTGACGTGGAAAATGCGTTCCGTACCAAGTCGGTGTCCACGAATCCGCATTTCCATAGAAACGTGTGTCAATTTCGTTGCCGTGGACACATGTTTTAGCGAACCGTTTTATAGTAATGGACTGTTCTGGCTTTCTGGCGTCATGTCACAATACATTCCTTCTCCTTGTCTGTAACATGGACATGTTTTGTCGCTGTTGTTTTTCAGTTATGCCTTATAATAGGCCATTACGAAGATCCAAGATACCAGGTATGACGGGGATTGCGGATGTTAATTTATTCGGAAAAGAATATAAATGATACACTTAGATACTTGAAAGAGGTTCGTCTAGAAGCAAACACAGATAAAACGCAGTATATATATATATTTTTGTTGTGAGTTCAGAATGAAGAATCTTAACATCCTTTGTAACTGTGGCAGTTTTACACCTATAGAAACCAGGTAAACTCCTCATTTTCGTACTCTCAATATTTGCACGTTTGGATAGCCGATGGTAAGACAGAAGATTCTGAGTTGAATGGTAGCAAACATTCTTCTGGCTTAGTCTTCTCTCAATTCCTCTGTAAATGCAATTTTCATATGTTACTGTCGTAGTCAAACATGAGGGGAAGATCGTAGAGCGAGGGTGTTCGGGACCCATGGGGTTGGAAGTATAAAGGGAAATGTGGCCATAATTAAAGTGATATTCTAGCATTTTCCCGAATTAAAAGAGAAAAGTTGCGAACAGCCTGTCCTGAGAGCCTGCCGGTAGGAACAGTAAACATTCATAAACAGCAATAACTGCTCCCCGTATTTTGAGGAAAGTAATTATTTTCGACGTGCTACATGTACATAAGCTTTAGGGACGAGACTAACTTGAATTCAGCATATTCATACATACTTACTGCTACGTAACTAATTTCGCGGGAACCATACAAACAAAATTCTATTTGTTCGCGTAGATGGACTGTCTCTAAGGCTTTACAGAGTTCGCCGATAGCCCGTATTTTAAATTATATTTACATTTAATTTCAATAATTTTTTCAAAAACTGTTCGTTATATAAAGCATTGGTATGTGACAGAAACCTTACTTAAATTTAGGGCAGTTCTGACCCACATTCAATGTAGAAGGCACTGAGAAATGAAATACCAAACATCAAAGAGGAAAAAACTTGCAAAAACACCAACAAACAACAGCTCAAGAAGCACGTAAATTCAGAACGTCAAATATTGCAGTGCCGAACTGAATATCGATTTCAGTAACAAGGTTGGCTCTAATTTAAATTTAATTTTAAACTTAAGTTTTAAATTTAATGCAGATTTTAAAATAATGCCTCTTTTGATCATGAATGAGAAAGCAAAGGTGTATTAATGAATTGTAGAGAATATTCAACATATGCATCTGACGGCAGATGGCCACATGGCGGTCGAAACATGACGGTTATAAACCAAATTCAGTGATTAATTAATAAATAATTACACAGCCGAGCAACATTAATGGCGTGTAGAGCGCAAGCGGTGGACGGACGCAACACACCGAACCAAAAGCAACAGGATGCACGGTATAAAGTTCCGATCAAGGATTAGTTGATCAAGTGATTAGGCGCCCTGTAGTGCGGTTCGTACCTGCCCGCTATAAGACAAAACGCCACTACGTCCCAGAAGACGGCAATCGCAAGGAAGCAGCCAAAAGTCATGAAATGTAGCATAAGAAGCGATGCTAATCACATTCTTTACACTGACCTGCCTTCTTCCTCTGTAGATAGATTAAGAACATTTACAATTTGGAAATACCGTTTCTTAATAATGCGCATACACTTTGACAGTAATCTGATGCCTTGAAATTAGTTTCATGCTTCAGATATTAAGCTGCATGTTGACATCCACTGCAACGTCTTCCTCTCTCCTCTGGAATTGCATGTAAGCCCACGCGCAATTCTATTCAGGCCTGTTCTTTCCTTTTTAGTTCTGTGTACTCAATGCTTTCAATTCAAATTATAATTCGTATGTTATCTGTACTTTCAAGTCCGTCTTACTTCTCTATTTTGGAGTAACGACCTAAGAAAAGACGTGGGGAGTTTTAAACGACTTATAGTGCAATTTAAACCCCTAAAAGGAATAACATTCCTGGAGATTGAACTCGGGTAATGCTTGCTACCATTCAGTCCAGAAACTTTTGTCTTCTCCTCTGCTGTCCAAAAATATAAAAATTAGAATATACAAAACTATAATGTTTCCAGTGGTTCTGTATGGGCGTGAAACTTGGCTCTGACATTAAGGGATGAATATAGACTGAGGGTGTTTGAAAACAGGGTGTTGAGAATATTTGGACCGAAGAGGGATGAAGTGACAGGAGGTTGGAGAAAACTGCATAATGAGGAGCTTCATAACTTGTACTCTTCTCCAAGTATAATTAGAATGATCAAGTCAAGAAGGATGAGGCGGGCAGGTCATGTAGCACGAATGGGGGAGACGAGGAATGCGTATAGGATATTGGTTGGAAAGCTGGAGGGAAGGAGACCACTGGGAAGACCAAGGCGTAGGTGGATGGACAATATTAAAATGGGTCTTAGAGAGAGGGGATGGGATGGGATGGTATGGATTGAATTGACCTGGCTCAGGATAGGGACCAGTGGAAGGCTCTTGTGAACACGGTAATGAACCTTCGGGTTCCATAAAATGCTTGGGAAATTCTTGAGTAGCTGCAGAATTGGCGGCTCCTCAAGAAGGGCTCAGCTCCATGAGAGTAAGTAAGAGTAAGAGTAAGTAACGTTTTAATTAACTTCCCTTAGATCACAAGTACAGCTAAACAATTGGGCTTGGGGACAGAGAAAAATACCATATTTGTGCTAATTTATTAAGAAACTTAACTTGTAGAAGACTATTTATATAAAAATCCGCCATTAGATAAAAGTATGTTCGGAATCTATTGCAACATTTCGCAGAAGACTTTTCGGAATCAAGGCCATTGGTGAGTTGACATCCCAGTCATGGATTTGTCAAAATGTCGACATCCACATTCCTGTGTGCCTGTCCTCGAGAAACTCACCACGTCCATACCCACAGCAACTGTCGCGAGCTTCACACACCATCCACGTACCAGATCAGTCCAACTTGCCTGACCTCGTGTTTACTGGGAGCGACACGCAGGCGCTCTGTGCACTATGATGTGTAGCTCTAGAGCAGATTCTCCTTTGTATACATACGGATAGCTTTGTAGTCATGAGACGAAGCTCAGAAATGATACAAACTCGAGTTACCATGGCAACAAATTACCGAGCGTTAACACGTTGCATGAACGTTAAGTTATACAGGAGGTTACAAATGAGAGAGTATTATTTTGTTTAAGTGTATCGTGTATATCCTGTGTATAATGACAATATTTTTCATGGATATATGAAGTTCTGTACTCTGTATAAAGGAGACGGTTCCCCAGTGACTGTTTGTTCGTGTTATTCGTGTGAGATAACGATTAACGTCGGCCTCGATGCATCATTTGATAACATGTAGGCCTGGAAAGAAATGGGAGAGAAAGCAGAGGAAAATGATGCAACTTTCCTTGAATTCTCAACGAGTGTCTCACTGGTTGCCTGTAACAAACGAACATCAGCAGCGTTCAGGTACGGAATATAAATTCGAAAGCAACTCGCCTGGGAAGTGCGAATTCCAGAGATGCTGTTCATCCCGCTACTCTTGCTGTGAACCTCGGCTGTTTAATGACATTCCATTTCGTTCATTCATCAGTGGTTCTGCAGCCCTTTGTTGGGCCCTGTCCTCCTCTTCAGTTTCGTAATCTTTTTACACATACGGCAGGACTCCTTGGACGAGTGATTGCAAGGCCGCTACCTACACACAGGACAATATATACACACAATAAACGCAAACACAGACACCCATGCCTTGAGTGGGATTCGAACTCACGATCTCAGCGTTCGAGCGAGAGAAGACAGTTCATGCCTTAGACCGCGCGGCCACTCTGATCGGCAATGCAATTCCATACACTACAGAAATTATACAGAGTAGAGTGAGAGGGTCATTGAGACTGATCTGAAAGGGATGTGCAAGGAAGCGGTGGTTGCCTACTTCAAGTTGCTACATCAGAATTTGCCAGAAGTAAGTAAAAGTATCCCTGTAACAGGCCGTGGAGGCCCATAGCCTTGTGAGATGTTGAGGTTCCCACAATTTCTAGACAATCGGCTCACAGGTAGCGGTGAGATTGTCAGCCTTACGCACCGGCCGCCCTTTACCGCCAAGAATATTCCTGGTACTCATTTATATTAGAGGCTGAGTCAACCTCAGGGCCATAGTGCGGCTGGAAGGATTAGGTCAATTGAAAAAATGCAATGATCTCATCGGGACTTGAACCCGCGACCTTCAGGTTTGTAGCAAAGTGCCTCATCCAACTACGCTACAGCGTCCCAGCAGGGATTCACAAAACCGACGCTGAAGTTGGGTTCAGATAGCCTGTCACTGGGTCAGTATAGTTTCGCGACACCCCGGTAGGGGCTGTAAAACATCACAACTCGTTAGAGAGTTGCGAGAGGAAGATTTATGGCATGGGATCTGGTGGCATGGGTTGACCGGCAGAAGGAGTGGCTGGGATCCAATAAGAAACTGCTCAAACAAATATTCTTCGATCCACGAGTTTTCAATCAGACTTGGAGTTTCCATGTTTTCGTGGCCAGCAATTCCCCTACTCCCAGTCCAATGAAATGATTCTCACGTGGAGCCGTGGAATGGGCTCGCTCCGACAACACGACTGCGATCAAGAACGTAGAACTTGCGTCCAGAGAGAATGAAGTGCCGTCATCTTTACATCGTTTGCTCGTTGAGAAATCGTCAAACAGGTCAGACATAACCGCAAAAACGTGCAAGACAGCAGTACATATTCAAAAGAAAGAATTTATATAAATTTCATCACATAGGAAGAAGCATGATATCGTTGTGTTCGATTGTTTTGGACAGCCGACAAGAAAACTGTAATTTGCATATTGCCAAAGCTAAACATTTCTATTTCTTTCCTAAGATTCACATGATTTCCTTTCACAGTGTGATCAAATGGAATTGACATAATTTTTAATCCATTTATGTCAGATATAAATTTCCCCTTGAAACTCACTAATGAATATAAGAAGTTCCCGTTTCCGTTCTGTGGTCTCTGATGCGCGTCTCACAATATAAGGCGCATGCGTATATTCAGTCTTCTTGTTTGCATGTTGGTAAGGAAGACATATTTCCTGTGGATATTCTTTTAGGGAAGTCTGTAGCCTGAACAGTTCTCTGTTCTGGGATATGACGCCGTGGAAACCGTTGAGATTATACCAAAGTTCGGATGAAAATATCACCTCCATCTTCAGTTTATACACATCCACCTTTAGTGCAAGTTTGTTTACAATTTATCCTTAATTTAGAATAATATTACAATTACACTTAGACTGTTACATGTTTCGGCCTTACTTTGCCATCTTCAGGCAACTGTTCGCTTGTTGAAGTTGCTACACTTCATTAGTTCTTAAGTTAAAATATTCCAGTGTTGTATATTGAAATACATTTACTTGAGAACACTTTTTATCTGCACTTGCGCCCTGGAGCATGGAGCCCTATGAATATTGTTATAACAACAAAGTGACATTCACTCGACTAGAGCAACTGCGTGGGAGCATGTATAACAACGATAGCAACACCACGCCGATATTCACAGGGCTCCATAAAACAGCAGAAAAACACGGACGCCGCAAGAAGAAGGTAGCGCAAGTGCAGATAAAAAGTGTTCTCAGCAAATGTGTTTCAATGTGAACGAACAAAATGCAACAACACTGGAATATTTTAACTTACGAACTAATGAAGTGTAGCAACTTCAACAAGCGAACAGTTGCCTCAGGATGGCCAAGTAAGGCCGAAACATGTAAGAGTCTAGGTGTAATATTATTCTAAATTAAGAAGAAATTGTAATAACAACCTTACTCTGTCTTCGGGTTCGGGAAACAAGCCAAGCAAGAACCCACCTTACCTGCTTCGTGCTGGTTTGGTTGGCTTCTTCTTCGATTCTGGTGGCGGAGGAGCATGTTCCTACGAAACGCCGGTTGATTTTCGACGGACTGCAAGGCATTTTATCCCAGAGGATAGGACTCTTCATGACCACCGCTATGAGAGCCCAAATCCTAAAACCCGTAGCCTATGTAAAGGTTCTGCATTGTTTCGGCGGTCTATCAGACAGGTTGGGAAAAACCGTGGAAAATTTCAACCAGGATGTAACAGCCGAAATTTAAACCTGATGTCCTGCTCCACATGTTATGACCAGCTTATAATTATTCTCATTTGTGTGTGAAACCGAAGCGAATGATTCTGGGACATCCCGACAGCTCAGTGCCGTAGCATGTACCCAGGAGTCCGCAACAACTCCCGGACCGTCTGATGTAATATCGCTACAGCACTCGAACGTTCTCCTTATGGCCAAAGTTTTCCTAAGGAGAAGAAACCTGAACACAAGAGTATACATGCCTCTACACCTTGCCTGAGGCCAATTGTTACGCGCCACTCGAAGTGAAGTGATTTTCTTGGACTGCTCGAATATTAAAACGTACAGAACTAAGATTTCCCTTGTTATTGGGGTCTCCCTCCCTACAGGAAGAAGAAAATTGAGAGCAATTGGGAATGAAGTGTCGAGGAGGGAATAACGTACCTAAATGGGAGGAAGTAACTGGAAGGCGAAAAAATGAGAACAAGAATTGACATTCCTTATATTATTTAGGCCACATAACCTGAAAACGGATACACCAGAACACGAAAATTTCTGGCAGTATCAAAATTCATATGCTATGTTGTGTTTATGCATTCCGAGACATGTTGTCACATAACTCGCTGTTCTCAAATTCCATTAAATACTAAGTGCAGACCCACAACACTAAATTTAATCGAAAACCGTTAAGAGTAACACAGCTTAAACATGGGTACGCATGAATGGACACACCATTTCCATTATGAGCTCATTTTGTAAAATTCAGAATAATCAAGAGCCATCCGAAATACCGATTTAGCAGCAAGGTTTTGTTCGGTAACTCTTTAGAAACATAACACTGCATTTTTATGTTAGCTAAAAGGAGAGAGTAAAATCAGGCGCACAGCAGACAGCTTACAGGACAACGGAAAATATTCTGATTAAATGCGTTCTTCATGTCCTTCAATGCCTGTCTGACTGAAAGACGGTAAGTGACATTTGTCTATGGGTTTCAAAGCCGCGTGTTTTGACATATCTCCCTTTATCAATCGCTTAAATTTAGCATACAATTCGAGTATCTGGATTGGTGCTGTCATACAAACAAAATACGAGCAAGAATGAGGAATATAAGCGTTCACTGACATATAGAGAGCTATTCCAGGCCCCAGTAAAAAATGTTAAGCCATTCAGGGCCCCTACAGCAATCAGTGCGACTTTCCCGCAAACCTCCTTCCGATTCAATATTCGCCCAGTCTGACAAGAGCGGTAGCGTAGTTGGTTGAGGCACTATGCTGCAAGCCGGAACGTCGAGGGTTCCATTCCCGATGAGGTCACTGCGTTCTTCAATGTACCTAATCATTCCAAACGCACCACGGTCCTGGGGTCGACTCAGCTTCTAACAGAAATGAGTACCAGGAATATTCCCGGGGGGGGGGGGGGCGGGGGGTAAAGAGAGGCCGGCGTGTAAAGCTGACAACCTTACCGCCATCTGTGAGCCGACTGTCTAGAAAACGTGGGAGCCTCGACGTCTCACGATCCTATGGGCCTCCACGGCCTGTTACACGGAAAACTATTTTCCTTTACATACATAAACATGGCTGTAACAACGACGCTGACAATGTTAAAATAACGGATATATTTTCTTTTCCATATAATTCACACCAAAACCAAAAACTGATGCCGGAAGTAGCGTCATTGGCAGCGACTTGAAGCACAGAGCAAATTATGCTCGAGATGGTTCAAGTTTGTATAGCAACAGGCGTGACCAGAGTGGTTTGAACGGCTGCTGTACTGCGATGTGGAAAGCATATGGAAAAACTACCACATTATCACTTTTCCTCGATAGTCTCTTTCCAAAAACAGAGATACCATGTATGCGAGATCCAGAAGACGAGGAATAAGACGTAAGCAGATGGTGGATGACCTTGGGGACAGAAGAGGACATTTTTATTTGAAGGAGAAAGCTCTAGATCGCATTAAGTGGAGGAACTGTTTTGGAAGAGACTGTGGACCTGTCGTCTGACAGATTACTGATGAATGAATGAATAATTCACACGGAGCTGAACCTGAGAATGATTGTGAAGGACGAATTAGGTAGGATGTGGAAGGAAGTCGTAAACTTCTTTTAAAGAACCACTCCAATATTTACCTGTAGGAAATGAAGAAAACCTGCAAAAACTTCAGTCAAAATTGGCGGTCTCCAGACCGACATCCGAAACCTGGATCTCCCGAATACGTACCGACACCACACAGCACCATGTTTGATTGGATTCATTTGTAGTGCAACAAAACATTCATACTGTGACGTGTATACCCATTGCCAGGCAACGGCTCGGTAAACACATTCCTGCGAAGCATACTCGTGCAACAGAAGACGTTCATTGCTAGGTAACGGATCAGTAAACACGCCTCCTTAACAATTGAGGCTGTGTTTTCCGTGTAGTCCCTGCCGAGGGGTTATAAAGGGCCAAAGAAGTTCGCTTGAGCAGAGCGCGGAGTCTCGAAACTGAGACAGTAAAATTCAGTCATGGGTCGCGCAGAACTCGGACCTGAGACTGAGTCCGCTGGTGAGGACCAGTAGCAATTTTATACGACACACCCAACTCTCGTTAGAGAGGACCTACCAATGGGTGTATATCTAACAAAATTGTTCGTCATTTATACGATGCCACCTGAGGTCATCTCAGCGGCGTACTTAAGATATCCCTCTCATCAGTAGTACCAACACTACAGTCTCTTAAACTGTTGAGGTACTGTGCTTAACATTACTTGAATGGCTGAACCGATCGTCTCGAAACTTGGTATTTGTGTGTCGGCCATCTGAGGTTATCTCAACGGCACACATTACAAGCCCTGCCCATCACTGGGACAAACACTGCAGTCCCTCAGGCTGTCAACATTACCAGAATGCCGCAACGAGTCTTCATGAAACTTGGTAGACATGTCATTGTCGCTGCTGCGATAAGGATCAGTATTTTCTTACATATTCACACATCATATTACTTCACCGCACAGAGAGAAAGGAAGGGAGAAGGATACAAAAGGAGTGAAACACTAACAGGCTACATATCGCTGAACACAGCACTGAACCTCATTATGACATAATCACATGTTTTTTTTTCTTGTTTTTTTTTTATTTCTCCAATTTATTATACAATCTCTCCAGCTATTCTGGATAATAAGTACTAGTTATGATGAATATAAAAGTAATTTAACATGAAGAACGTGTTCCAATGAACTCGTTCTATATGTAATTTAACTAATTATTGTCAACTAGTTAATTGTTTTACAAAATTAGATAGCAAATCTGGTTAACAGTTCTGACGGTTTAAATCTGTGAAGCCTCCTGACTTCTTCTTCATCGTAGAGGTGCGTCGCTAAGGAATTCGGGTGCTATGTTTCTCAGAGAGTGAATTTAGACTATACACACAACAAGCGAGTCGGAGATGTTGCCGCTACGGCACGGCGCAATGACAATTCGCATGAGACATTTGTAGTGCAAGCCGCGCCATAGCTCAAGCGGTTAGTCGCTGGCTTTCCACCGCGGCGGCCCGAGTTCGATTCCAGGTCTGGTCAAGTGGGATTTGTGGTGGCAAAAGTGGCGCTGGTGCAGGTTTTCTTCGAGTACTTCGGTTTCCCCTGCCAATCTTCATTCCACCAATTGCTCCACAGTCACCCTCACCTATCATCTGGGGCTGGTACAATAGGTCAGAAGTGGCCGCAGTACAAGGGACTTAGTCCCACCCCACTAGCAATAAAAAGAAGCATTATTCGTAGTGCAAGTTCGCGTCTCTTTTCGGATACAGACATCAAAGGAAAACATGACGAAACAAATTACCAAGATCGTCCCAACTACATTCTATTCTATTCTATTAATGTACTTCTAACATTCTAGTTTTCAACTTTTAACCCTACCATGTTACATGAAAGTCAAAATACACACTCAAAATTTATAAATTTAATATTTAATTCAAAATTTTCATGAATACGGATCCATATTAGTACAAAAATCCAATAATGAGGGTTATGTATTTCTTGTAACTACGAGATTATGATCACAATGATCGAAACGACTAGTGACGTAGACAATAAAACAATATTAATATGTTAATACTAGTTTCATTTACCTGTAAATTGTTCCGTTGACGGCCAAATTAATAGCCACTTGAATATTAACTATTCCGTCAGATTCGGAATTACTGGGGTTTTTAACTTTTCTGTTATAGACCATCGCCAGAAGCTTTTGGAATATACTTATTCCGTCAGATGTCTCCTCGAAGATTAATCGTCACATGACACACATAGATATGGCGAACGAGTGGGCGGAAGCAGCCTGCCTACGGTTTGATGCCGTGGATAGAATCACTGTTGGTCGGCAGGCAACGCAAATAAGGAAGAGGCTCGAGTTTCTGACTCGCCTTGACTGTCACTGCCGACCAAATGTGACTCACTGATGCATTAATCAGCAATATTCTAACATCGCAGAGATGGATTTTAAACACTTGTTAGCATAACAGGGCATCTCTAGGACAGAAATTATGGCTTAATCAACAAAAGAAACACTCCACGAAGAACACTATCGATCAAACTTCACTACAGTTTCCTGTTTCATTAAATAGGCCTCAGATGCAGCTTCCAACGGTGATACGAACATACCTGCGGGACCACAGACAAACTGAAGGGATCGGGGTTCGCAAGAAAAAACAGATGAAGTCGTCAGCCAGCCGAGCAAAGATGAAAACTCCACATATTGCTCCAGGTGGCTTTACTGCGGATAAATTTCGCGTTAGTTACGGTGTGTCAAAGTTATGAAAACTATGGCTCACAGCACTTGTCTAGGATTCATAATGTCCCAGTTCATGTCACTATATTGCGACTAATCTTGAAATAAACATCAATAAAGAATTCTCAGTATAAATTCTAATTGTATTCAGTCGCACGGAGATAGCAGAAACGCCTCTGGAAATGCCACATACTTCACATCAGTTTCATGAAATTCTGCTGACTGGTTTGAAAGTTTCCTTTTGTGGGGGGGGGAGAAGTCACATGAACACACATTGGCCATTATCAACTCTGTTACCTTACAAAGTACACAAAAAAGACAAAAACATGTGCTGTAGCAAAAAAGCAAATTCACTTCAATTTGAAAAGAAAATGCAAATTACCGTCTAAGTATACAGTGTTTATTGTTTATGTTGGCTCAGTGCTGCTTAAAGCCCGAAATGTTTCGGTATTACAAGACCATCGTCAGGGATTGCGCCTCATTAGAAGAGAACTTTACAAATTGCATATATATAAGGATTAAATTGTGACATAAATCTTCCATACAGTTCAAATTGTTACAGTGTTAAAACAGGGTGACGCAGTGATTATACTGGCGTTGGTAATGCTGTCAGGTAATTCAATCCTTTAGTTTTATGTAAAGTTTCCTTTCAATGAGGTATATCCCCTTGAAGATGGTCTTCTAAGACCGAAACATGTCCCGACATGTACTCAACATAAGCAACAAACAATATATACTTAGACGATAACTTGCATATGAATTTCATAATTTCATATAGGTATCAGGGCTATATCAGAAAAGTGGATCACATGAAAATTGATTTAATTTATTTCACTCCTCTGTTCAATGCACAGCAGTTATTTCTTTTGTCTGCTGGTATAACCCTTAATTTGGGAAACATTTTATCGGTCTGAATCTCTGCACTGTACAGCATAATGGTCAGTTTTAATTAAAACTGGGTTCCTTGTTCTGCTTTGAGGAATCGCATCTGCCTTCACACTGACCACATTTAAATAGTCTAATCCTCTCCACTGCACATCACAACTAAATGTCGCGTTGTGATTGTGCTGTGCATGGTCGCACTATGGGATCGCTTCTTCTAATGCTGCAGAGTGTATTTCACTGGTGGTGAGTAGGGTGAGGGCAAAGTGTGCCATCACCTTCCAGTATTCAGCACATACCTGAGAACATTACCTTCAGCAGCATCTGGTGCTAGCAATAATGTCTGAACAAGAGAATTAATTTTATAATTAAATCAATATCACTGGGTTCTGTGTGTGCGAAGCCAGAGACGGAGTGCGACTATTCTGTCTGCTGGTTCGAGCTTTGATTACAACAGCCCATCTCTACAGCCATAAGCAACTCATAGACAATACCTAGTTCGTTTCCGACTATCAAGACGAACTGCAGTCAAACTAGAGATTACAGTACATATGTTCATACGCATCCCAATAACGTAACAATTAAAAATGTATGGGTTATCACTTGGTATATATACGAGGTGGGCAGAATAACGGAAACACTAAGAAATTGAGGAACAGAATCTGTACTTCACATACCCACAACCAAACATTTAAACACTCACAGAATATAGACAATACATTGCTATAAAAGGATGCCTGCTCGTCAGTGACCCATTATACAAAGCGGCAAAACAGTTTTGTGCGTTTCAAAGTTCAAAATACGTTCCTGTGGTTACCCACAATAGCGTAACTTTACAGCTTCCTAAGTTTGACGGAAAGCTTTTATTCTTTCGACGTGAAGGTGAAGGTAGTTTTCAAACAAGATTTCGTACACTTCCATAAGCAGCTTCTGTCAGCCACAGCTTCAACCAGCGGCAACCGCTTACAGATTTATGTTTTCTAATGGGGCAGCAGGCATTCCAAATGCAAACCGGAAAATTGAGGCATATTCAAAACTTGAACGCACAGCATTCTTTGTTATAATGAGGTCACGCGTGTCATACTACAGCATTCTGAATTACTGCTACAGACATGACAGCAAACTTCTGTTCTCCGGCGATTTACTTCCTCGCTTCAACAACCTCTACACACATGAAATTAATGTGCAATTTTCAACATCCGTCACAGGGCCCAGGCCTCCCGAAGACAGGACCTTTATCATCAGCAGGAGCAAAACGTAATAAATGGAAGATTCTCTCATTTCAAAAACTGCAAAAGTCTAGCAGTTCTGAGAAAACTCAGAATGCAGTTCTGGGAACAACTTACGGCATGTGTTCTCCTCAAACGCCTGAACCTACTCTTATATAGCGTACAAATCAACATATTTGTGTAGATAACAGACGAGAAGACAAAAGGTTCAGGACTGAATGGTACCAAGCATTACCCGAGTTCAATCGCCTCTTAAATTCCTCCTGAATCAGCTGTTATCGTTGATCCCAAATATCTGAAATGTGCCACATTTTCAAAACATCTGTTTCCTATTTTTATGTCATGATTTTGCCCTGCATTTTGGTGACGAGACAGTAACATATACTTAGTTTTCTCTGTGTTTACTTCTAGACCAACCTCTTTACTTGCGTCAATTAAAGTTTGTGTGTTTTTCTTTATGGTATCCACATTATCACCCAGTAGATTCACATCATCGGCGTAGATCAACAACTGATTTGTCCAGTTTAATTTCAGTCCCACCTGCTTTCCCTGGGCCTTTCTAATTGCATATTCTAAGGCAAAGTTGAAAAAAAGTGGCGATAAAGCATCTCCTTGTTTTAGACAATTCTGGATAGGAATTTATCAGACGGACTTTTCTATACGTTTCGTTTAAACACATTTCAATCAACATAACTAGTTTCACGGGTATCCCAAACTCTATTAGAATATTGTACAATACTTCCCTCCTAACTGAATCATAGGCTTTCTTGAAGTCTATGAATAGCTGATGTACTGTCTCATCGTACTCCCATTTTTTCTCCAATATCTGGCGAATGCAAAAGATCTGATCTGTAGTTGATCTGTTACGTCGAAACCCACACTGATGATCCCCAATAATTTCATCTATATATGGACTTAACCTTGAAAGAAGAATATTGGACAAAATTTTATATGAAGTTGCTAGCAGTGATATCCCCCGATAATTACTACAGTCAGTTTTATCACCCTTCTTGTGCACTGGTACAATAACAGACTTCTTCCACTGATCAGGCAATTTTTCCTTATGCCAAATAGAAGTAATTAGATTGTGGATCTTAGAA
>NW_019734980.1:351389-351543 GCF_002891405.2 Cryptotermes secundus | reverse complement strand
CTAGGATCAGGTACTAACGGCTCTGCTGTATGGATTTCTGTCTGCCTAAGATCACTGACAATATGTACATCAATAACTGAGAGAAGTAGTTCCTCCACCTATTCAAAATGTTGTGGGAATCTGCAAGCAGATCACCATTCTCATCCTTCACTAA
>NW_019734980.1:349062-349839 GCF_002891405.2 Cryptotermes secundus | reverse complement strand
TTATCTTCTGTCGGGGCGTGAACATTCATAACAATGGTATCACACCAGCGACCTTTTAGTATTATATATGATATCCTATCACTAACGAATTCTACCCTCTTAACTGGTGATACGATTCTCTTATGTACGAAAAAACCTGTACCTAATTCATGATTTTCTTTCCACTTTCCACAGAAAAATGCTGGTGCGATGCAACCTCCATCCCATCTGACCTCCTGTACTCCCGCTACATCTAACTTATTTTAAGATTTCTTCTGCCACTGCCCTAAGCGAACCTGCCCTATACAAACTTCGTACCTTCCAAGTGCCAAATCTGATATCCATTTTCATCTAAGGCAGTGTTTCCCAACCTTTTTGATGCCGCGGACCCCCTGTACCGAATGTTAATTCACCGCGGCCCCCATAAAACCCAAAATGGAAATTTTTAAATTTTACGAGTACATATCATAAAAATGAAGCAGTAACTTAAAATTTTACAACACTAAATGTGTCATTTATGACAATAAAATACTGTTATAAATGGAGCTTATTCGGAAGATTACGAACATATCAATTAGGCGTAATATTATGAATTTAACACACACCTAATATGATGACCGGTGCTGTTTTTCAGACGTCAACTTTCGAATGTCAGGATCAAAACTGGATAATTTCAGACGTAGATCTGGCCCAACGTTAAGTCTGTTCCTATATCTGTTTTTCATGTGTACAAGATGAGAAAATGTTGTCTCGCACAGATATGTAATGGGAAATGGCAACAGATGTCTTACAGCCCTT
>NW_019734980.1:303678-347854 GCF_002891405.2 Cryptotermes secundus | reverse complement strand
TTGCGTGATTTTTTGAGGGAAGGAACTTTATCTGCCCTGGTACTATTTTCGACAACACTAGATCCACTCGGATTATCGTCTGTCTTACGTTTCAATGATCCACACTTTAACCACCGATCCATATCTAAATAAGATTGTGAACAAACTGAAAATCATAAGTTTTGTTGTGAACTCAATTATTTGAACAAGAGCACAAAAACTGAATATTACACCGAGAAAAACACACTTGTATAATATTATAAAAATTCACTGCACAAAAACTAAAGAAACACGGGTTGTTCGCTCTCCCACTGAAATGAATAAGAAACGTGGTCAATGGTCCCAGGTTTATTCCCAACCAAAGAGGGATGGATTTGGTGGGGGAGGAGGGGAGAATGGTCGGACAGCAGGTACTAGGACAGCAGTCCACCCTGAAACACGGGTCTGAGATGCAATGGGCCGACCAAAAGAAAATGTCCTTGGAAAAAGCTACACAAATCGTTGGTTATTCACCTCTGCTTTACAAAGGGAAGAAGTAACGGTGCCAAGAGTCCCGTTAAATTTTACTTCAACCATGGGCCTCAAGAGCCAGAGATATACATTGCAAATATCCCAGGTGTGAGGAACATGATAAGATAAAGTTTAATGAAAATAAACTATCCCGCGGACCCCTTTTGAATTACTCGCGGACCCCCAGGGGTCCGCGGACCACAGGTTGGGTAACACTAATCTAAGGAATCCGTCCAGGTCCGAGGCTTTGTGTTCACTTTCGTAACATATTGATTTTTTTACGATGAGGAGTTGTTAGCCCCACGCCCAACCCCCAAGCTGGAGGGCCACCCCTTGTCGGCTGTCCGCGACTGCTTATTCAATATATTCGCAGCTTCCCTCCAAAACTGTAGGGTGTCTCCTCAATCCGCAACCTGAGGACGCGCCATGCCGTGGTTACAATGACGCACCTAACATGGGATGCAACACTACACGAGAGATTTTCATATTCCTCAGATGCAACCTCAACTATTCTCACAGTTGCACAACTTGTAATTCGTGGCATGTACATTTCACAGGCAGATCTAGAGTACAGCTCCATGAAAATTGTCACATGTGTGGCTTCAGTGGTTCATTACTTACCGCTGTCAAAGTCAGAGATGAATTTGCGTCATGAGCGGTCACTCCAAGATCGCAACTATATAAAGCTGCATGTCATTCAAAGATATGTTAAAACATAAAATCGTAGAGCAAAACAATAGCGTTGCTCCCAGCTTACAGATTTGCAAGGCCGCCATGTTGGTATTATGGGAGTAAAGAAGTAAAAGTTAGGATAGTCAGCAGTGATCTGGTGTTTTAAGAAGTTTCATGAAAGCCCTTTCAAGAGTTATTAGCGTGGCCAAGTACGGACGGATGGACAGACATGCACACAATTACCAGTGGCCAATAAAGGCTTAGTTATTCTGCCGTTACGTTTCTGTCACACAGAAATTACGGTATGTTCAGTGTTGTCCAATGTATGAAGTCAGTACTTTATATACAGGACATTTCGGAATGTGGCTACTCGTACCCAGGGGAAACTGACTGTCACTGTAGGCCTACTGATACAAATTGTTATAGTTACTTTATTTTCCAGATTAGTGCAACGGTGCAAATCAGATATGGAAACGACCCATACTAAACACTAGGATACTGGCTGTATCTACGTATTTCCCATCCTCCACCTACCGGGATCTATGGCATGCCTGAAGGATGCTTTGTCTCACAATTATTTCTGATTGCAAGAGCTCCAGAAGATCTACTCAAAGAAATCTGAACCAGAAGAAAGGGGCAAAGAACTTAACAGAAGACGATGAAGACAAATGAGGAAACACGTGGTGGTGATTACGATGCCGACGACGACGACGATGATGATGATGATGATGGTGATAATAATTCAATTCAATTCATGTTTATTTACGTGCAATAACTTAACAGCACAGTGGCCAATCACAAAGTTAGCACGAGTATATAAGGTACAGAAAAATAATTAAACACAATACAAATATCACAGAAATAAATCTGTGAGCATAAATCTAAAGAAGACTTAAATATATACATACATTTATGAATTATGAATTATTATGAATGTTGCTAATACTATTAGCAACTAGATACTAAGATAAAACAACTGGGAGTGATAGCATAAAATTAATAAA
This sequence comes from Cryptotermes secundus, assembly GCF_002891405.2. NCBI lineage: Eukaryota > Metazoa > Arthropoda > Insecta > Blattodea > Kalotermitidae > Cryptotermes > Cryptotermes secundus. The sequence continues at coordinate 345,689 of NW_019734980.1, read as the reverse complement.
TTAATACCAATTACATAAGAAAATTAAAGTGAGCCGAGATTTACACATTTGTAGTTAATAAGAACACTGATCCAGTAACACTGTAAAATGTTAGGTACATGCTTGTAAAATATGATTCAGAGAAACCGCTCCGTGTGCAAATATGTCGAGATCTTTACCCACCACGTTGGTAGCAAGGGCGCACCGAGAAGACGGTGAGTGTCTTTTTGAGGGACGAACGCTAAAGTAGAGAAGTCTCGAACATGGCAAGTAGGAACACGAAGACTAGCATTATCCAGAAGGGAGGAGCAGGATTTAAGGCCACGATAAACCTGAATGAAGAAGAGTGCATCAAGAAGATGTCTACGTAGACTTAGAGGGTGCAATCTTAGTCTCTCTAAGGCAGATGTATAACTATAGGAGCTATGTGGGAATTAGCGATAGAAACAGACAGATGCAAACTTTTTCTGCATGCGCTCGAGTTTTGCGGAGTCAGTAGACGTGATAGAATTCCAAGCTACCGAGGCATATTCCAACTTGGACCTGACTATGTAAGATACAGCACATATAAACAGTCAAGAGAAGAAAATCTAAAAGTTATTGAGCGTATAAGACCTAGGAGCTTTATACATTCGGAATATAAAAAATCAACATGATTGTGAAAATACAATTTAGAATCAAAGAAAACACCTAGGTCCTTAACGCAACTTGTGCGTGTAATAGCAGTACGACAAAGCTGATACCCATAGAGCAGGACATTAGTCTTCCTTGAGCACAACATAACACGCGTTTTGTTGATATTAATACTCATGGAGTTGGCAGAGCACCAGTCACCGGCATGATGAATGTCATTTTGAAGTAAGAGGCAATCCTGCGGAGTGTCTACGATGCGAGAAATTTTGAGACCATCAGCAAAGATTAAGAAATGGGAATGTTTTATCGAGTTGCAGAGGTCATTAATGAATACATTAAGAAGAAGGGGCCCCACGACAGAGCCTTGCGGCACCCCGGAAGTTACTCTAAGAGGCCGGGAGAGAGCATCAGACACACGGACCCGAGATCTCCTCTTAGATGGGTAACTGCCAAGCCAGTTGAGGTATCCATCAGAAAATCCAAGGGAGCTGAGCTTATGCACGAGCAAAGTATGGGGCACGAGGTCAAAGGCACTAGAAAAATCAAAATAGACAGCATCAGACTGACGCTGACTGCAGACAACAGGGGTCATAATATCTAGGAAGGATACCAGATTAGTGGCTGTGGATTTGGATTTGGTGAAGCCATGCTGGTTGGGATGAAGTTTAATGTAATGAGAAATATGATCGTGAATAATGAATTCAAGGAGCTTAGAGAAGTTGTTGAGAAGGGTAATGGGTCTGTAGTTGCTCATACAGGCAGGATTGCCTCTTTTGAATACAGGGGCAATAGTCGCTTCCTTCCATGCAGTAGGGAATTGCTGCTGTGATAGGCTCAAGTTAAATATATGCCTAAGTGCAGGAATAAAATTTGCCGAACAGCCTTTTATGACAAACCCCGGTATATCATCAGGTCTGACAGATTTAGAGGGTCTTAGTCTCTTAATGGCCTTGTAGACACCCGCATCAGAAATAGGTGCAAGAGACAGCAATTCAGTATAATAATAATAATAATAATTCAATTCAATTCATGTTTATTTACTTGCAATAACTTAACAGCACAGTGGCCAATNAATTCAATTCAATTCAATTCTTTATTATTTATGTGCTGAGCCAACAGCCGTAAGGCCAATTATAGACTCAGCACAGTGTATGATAGAAGTAGTTACATACTGGACAAACACAATATAAAGTCAAACAATGATTAAAGGTTAATGTTGGAGGAAAACAAATTAATACATAAATAACATACATAATAATAATAATTCAATTCAATTAATTCAGTTCAATTCAATTCTTAATTATTAATGTGCCAAGTCAACAGCCGCAAGGCCAATTTCAGACACAGCACAGTGCAGAAAAATGAATTACATTCTAGACAAACTTATTAAATTAACATACAAATTACAAGTAAGTACTGAGAAGAAATAATAATGAATAAAGTAAAAGTATAAGTAAACAAACAAATAGCTGATATGGACTGAAACAGAAATATTTAATAAAAATACTAACAGCTATATTATATTTAAAATTTGTTTGGGTAAAACTTTCCTGGCTCCGAATACGTCAACCTCCCTGCAGACAACGTTAGCAGCTGCTGCGCATCTAGCAGAGGGACAATTTTTAAATAAGGAGCAAACATTGAACAATGCAAAATCTCTGATATACCGAGCAGGAACTCGGAGACCAACAATTTCCAGGGCAGAAGGGCAGAATAATAATAATACGTAGTAGGTGGGTGAAAGACGAAACCCACAATAAAGAGGAAACGACAAAGAAGGAGAATAAGAAAATATGAAAAGAATACAAGTGAGGAAGAAAATAAAAATAGGAAGCATAAAAAAGTAGAACAATTGGAGGACGAGGAAAGAAGTACGAAGACCATAAGGAAAAAGAATAAGATAAAGAGGATGAAAAAGGCAGCGCCATAGCTCAAGCGGTCAGTCGCTGGCTTCACACCGCGGCGGCCCGGGTTCGATTCCGGGTCTGGTCAAGTGTGATTTGTGGTGGACAAAGAGACGCTGGGCGCAGGTTTTCTCCGAGTACTTCGGTTTCCCTTTCCAATCTTCATTCAACCATCATCATAATCACCGGAGGCAGGCTACAATAGGCCAATCAGTGGCCGCCGTGCCGAGTGGACCCAGTTGGACTCCACCCCCCACTATGCGAATTGAATTTAAAAAAAGGGATAAAAAATAAGAAGAAAGGGAAAATAGGATAAGAACAAAAAGGAATAATAAAAAGGGTCAGAAGAGAGAAGACGGTGGTGACAGGAAGAGGAAGAAGGAAATAGGAATTCACACATTGCAAAATGGGTTCCTTTCCGCTAATATCGCGTGGACTGCCTCAGGAAAACGCGTACAGCGCAGCCCTCGGTATGCGGGCAAAAAGAGCAGTAGCCAGGGCTCAAGGAAGCGGGGAGAAGCGGGGAGAAGCGGGGCGATCGGATCGGACACGACACACAGCACCATCCATCATAATATAACTATCGCCCACGTGACCTCAGTGCTTAGCGCGATTCATTCGTTTCGGAGTGTCCGAGCCACAGGGGCTCGCATGTTACCGTCATTTATATCACTTAAACACTACTGGCGCCGTACCGAGCATCGAACTGCACACGGCCAGATGTTTCAAGCAACTGCTGCTCATTGCAAGGGGCCTGTACAGTTTTGAGAATATAAACTTGGTTCGGTATGAGTAGTAATGTTCAGCTCTCTTTGCACTCGGACCCTCAGGCCTGCTTCGCATCAGATTCAATCATCTGGATCCACGGATCTTATAGGGAGTTGGCTGGCTTCCTTGGACGGGTCATAATCCCTGTCGCAAGGCCGCTGCTTACACACGACAACACAGAGAGGCATCCATACTGGGTAGTCGCTTTGGCCGGCACACAGTAATGTAAATTTGTAATATCATGAAATTTCATCGAAATCCAATCAGCAGTTCTGGAGATGAGACTCGCGGATGGGCAATGTATGGAAAAACGCGATGTCCTTATTCAGTTTTCATTCAATTTAAGGATTTCGTGCTAAGCATGCACAAAAAAGGCAGATGAAATATGATTTAATATGACTTATCTATGGCTTAACTGTTGGAATTGCTTTTTCTGCCGAAGTGTAGACCTCGCCGCGTACCTCCATGTCGTGCCAATCTTAAGGATAATTGGAGTTTTAACAGGACGTCGTCATAAGCCTAAATGGCGTGTACAAAACTAATTACAGACTTAGGCCCTACACTGACTGAAAATCATCAGATACACCTCCCAGACAGTAATTCGGAAATGACGGGAATAGAGGTATGCAGAGTAACATATGTAGGCTATGTTCTTCAGCGCTTCAAATATAAATCCAAATTTAACCCTTCAGATGTGAGTATTCCGCGACTGATGTCTTTTATTCGTAATCCTACAATCGAGTACGTTGTTACCGCTCTTCCTTCTGTCGCCCCTACGTTTGGCACCTCTTGTAACCGTCCTCTTATTTGCCCTTACGTTGTGCTCCACTTGTGACTGCCTTCTGCCCGACTTTTCTTCTTTGCCTGTATCCCTTCCTTCCGGTGCTGCTGCTCACCTGCACCTCGTGTCTGGACTCCTCCACTGGAGTTACTGCCCTCCTTCCTCTTCTCGTAGATGGCGAGAGTTCTTTGTCTGTATCCCTTCCTTCCGGTGCTGCGGCTCACCTGTGCCTCGTCTCTGGATGCCTCCACTGGAGTTACTGCCCTCCTTCCTCTTCTCGTGGATGGCGAGAGTTCTTTGTCTGTATCCCTTCCTTCCGGTGCTGCGGCTCACCTGCACCTCGTGTCTGGACGCCTCCACTGGAGTTACTGCCCTCCTTCCTCTTCTCGTGGATGGCGAGAGTTCTTTGCCTGTATCCCTTCCTTCCGGTGCTGCGGCTCACCTGCACCTCGTGTCTGGACGCCTCCACTGGAGTTACTGCCCTCCTTCCTCTTCTCGTGGATGGCGAGAGTTCTTTGCCTGTATCCCTTCCTTCCGGTGCTGCGGCTCACCTGCACCTCGTGTCTGGACGCCTCCACTGGAGTTACTGCCCTCCTTCCTCTTCTCGTGGATGGCGAGAGTTCTTTGCCTGTATCCCTTCCTTCCGGTGCTGCGGCTCACCTGCACCTCGTGTCTGGACGCCTCCACTGGAGTTACTGCCCTCCTTCCTCTTCTCGTGGATGGCGAGAGTTCTTTGCCTGTATCCCTTCCTTCCGGTGCTGCGGCTCACCTGCACCTCGTGTCTGGACGCCTCCACTGGAGTTACTGCCCTCCTTCCTCTTCTCGTGGATGGCGAGAGTTCTTTGCCTGTATCCCTTCCTTCCGGTGCTGCGGCTCACCTGCACCTCGTGTCTGGACGCCTCCACTGGAGTTACTGCCCTCCTTCCTCTTCTCGTGGATGGCGAGAGTTCTTTGCCTGTATCCCTTCCTTCCGGTGCTGCGGCTCACCTGCACCTCGTGTCTGGACGCCTCCACTGGAGTTACTGCCCTCCTTCCTCTTCTCGTGGATGGCGAGAGTTCTTTGCCTGTATCCCTTCCTTCCGGTGCTGCGGCTCACCTGCACCTCGTGTCTGGACGCCTCCACTGGAGTTACTGCCCTCCTTCCTCTTCTCGTGGATGGCGAGAGTTCTTTGCCTGTATCCCTTCCTTCCGGTGCTGCGGCTCACCTGCACCTCGTGTCTGGACGCCTCCACTGGAGTTACTGCCCTCCTTCCTCTTCTCGTGGATGGCGAGAGTTCTTTGCCTGTATCCCTTCCTTCCGGTGCTGCGGCTCACCTGCACCTCGTGTCTGGACGCCTCCACTGGAGTTACTGCCCTCCTTCCTCTTCTCGTGGATGGCGAGAGTTCTTTGCCTGTATCCCTTCCTTCCGGTGCTGCGGCTCACCTGCAGCTCGTGTCTGGACGCCTCCACTGGAGTTACTGCCCTCCTTCCTCTTCTCGTGGATGGCGAGACGTTAAGCGGGAAGGGAGGAGAATTGTGGTTGTTGGTGCTGGTAGGCGAGAGTTCGTTTCCTGTACTACCATTAGGTGTCCCGCAAGTAGGGAAAGACGGGAGTAGCTTGGTTCTGCTCTGTAATGGGGTGGAGATGAGTTCTTATCCAGGGTCATATACGGGTCTGGCTCGTGCATGGCAGGAAGAACCTTACTCTACAATCACATACACCACTTCAGACTTAGTAATTATTTAACTCACTTCAGCTCACTGAATACAACGGAAACTCTAATGGTTACACTTAATTGTATTTAACTTGTAATAATTTTACCGTAGTGACATAGTTGTATTTTTGTGTCTGACTTGGCCGAAAGTTGAATGAAGACTCTCCGAGGTGGAATAATCTCTCTCCGAACCCTGAGGTCCACGAACCACAGACTCCAAGAGAAATCCACTCTTCCAACCTGTGCTATTGGTTAAGTTTTCAAACTAGGAGTTTCCCTAAATTTGTGAATTTCCAATCATGTTGCTTTGCTATGTGATTCTGGCAGTTGCTGACCTGACGCTAAGGTTGACAGCGACTTGATGCATTAGGATCAGGGGATGAGGCTCCGGCCCTCCCACTTCTAAGTTATAGCTGTTCCAAGCTGTCAGCTCTCAAATTCTCAAAGACTTTCCGACTCTGCTGAAAGTGCCAAAATTCCAGGAAATGTACTTCCTGTCCACATGGCCAAACTTGAACTATGTCACTTCTGCGTGTAAAAGTTGGCTATCTGCCGGATATCTGTTTGTATATTACGTGATCTTAGCTTAATATAAATTTAATTAGTACAAAAGGTCCACCAAATTATGACGAACGGTTACAGCGCATATCCTGAATTCCATACTCTGGGGATCACTTCACGACCGTGACGGTAGCTACTCTACATAGCGATGATGGATATAGAATTGGAAAAGGAATTTGAAGGAAAAGGATGTGGCATAATGGGGCACTGCCTCAAAATTTTCCGGAGGAACTGAGAAACCCACGAAAAACCTCAGCCAGTATAGCCGATGTCTTGGCCGAGATCTGAACAGAGAGCCTCGGAGTATTGGTCCAGGGCTTCGCCGATCGATCAGCCAGCTCGGTGTCCGGGATCCAAAAAGTAATTTGTTGAAGTAGCAGAAAATGCACTTAAAGGCTATCAAACTTCCATTTGAAGCGATCGTTGGCGGTGGAAAGGAAATTGGACTAGAGTTCCAGCACTATCCGAGTGGTCAGCATTCATTACAGCTGTAGCTGCTGGTCACTTGACGTTTCTTTAGAATTTCAAACCCGGACCTGCACTCGGCAAGGCGGTTTCTATCCATCACTTACTTTCCAGTGCTGTACAAACTGCCTTAGCGATTTATGGATAAGCGTTGACGCTGAGAGCTCTTTGCATTAAACAGGCTAATGCACAGTCCTAGCATTTCATTTCTGGCTTTCAATTAACCTCGCTTCCCCCGCATTCAGAAATAGCTGCCTGTCCTTTAGCGCTTACTTCTTGTAGAGTTTTATCCCTTTTTTCATCTCAATCATGCGTGCTGCATGTTTGGCCTACTTCATTCTCCTCGGTTTGATCTTCTTAACAACATTCTGCGAAAAATGCAAATTATCTCGCTCCTGGTTACTTTACTTTCTCCAACAACCTCTACTTCCTCTCGTCTGCGTCAAAATGTTCTCCGCTAAGACTTCATTCTCAGATACTCTCAGATATTATTATTATGTGCAGTTCGTGTACTGAGCAGCGCCTGGAGAGGCCATACGGAGCCTTGTTATGCGACACATAAATAAATCCCAAAGTGGGAGGCGGGAAATTGGTCGCGGCTTCGCTCAATTATCGTATGTAAATTGGGAACAAGGGTTTCTGAATAAAGAACTGGAGCAGGCATTCCAACGGCAGAAACAGCACTTAATGTCAAGGAGATGGACGGCTAGCACAGACTAGCCGCTGGTCTTTAAACAATGAAATTCAAATGAGCACTTTCATGTGTTGCAGATAGCTCCATGTGGACCAGATTAATTGTATTGGAAGACTGATGGCTGAAATTATGTTAAGAGACAAGAAGCCCAATGGCAGTGCATAAAACACCAAGCCAGCATCTGTCACCTTATAAGGAAAACTGTTCAGATCAGCCGTTATTAAAATCAGCAAAGGAAGACTTCTGAGTCATCTTTCCACATCCTGCATTTCTCTGGCTGGAACAAGAAAGTATTTTTGTTTGTCCGCCAGTCCATCCGCATGCTTCAACTCAAGTACCTTGATATTACTGTAATCTGTCGGCCTATTTCGATTTCCATGCAGAGCGGCATTATAGAATCGTGCTCTTGTAAGGGTGCAAATGTTCACTGACATAGCACTGCGTCTATTCCGAAAGATACGTGGATGTTTGATTTGTGAAGCTCACGTCGGACAGTTTTTGTGGAAACAGGGCCTTCTGCTGTCCTATCACCTGTGCTCCAGTAATACAGTCCTTCTCAGTGTACGACGATCTCTTTCCATCAATGTTGATTTTCGCCCACTGTTCCTCTTCGCTGATGACGTCTTCCCCTGATTCGCGTATGCCGACATAACCTGAGAAACTGTCGCTCTCGATACACCTAATAATGTGACAGTTTTTGCCACAGATGCTCCAGCTAAACGCGCACGAACGATCTGTCCTCTTTCAAAATGGGACATGTCTCCCATTTTCCGATTCTTTCATACGGACTGTCACTCAACACAGTCACTAACGTATTGACACGGGCACTACAGACTGTAAACAAGCTGGAGAAGAAATTCAGTGTCGCCAGCTGAAGTTCTTTCAATGTAGCCAACACAAACATACTCGTATTCTGTTCCTCAATTTCTTAGTGTTCACCCCGTATGTTCTTGTATAAGTGGCCTGTCATTGTTAAATACATGCAACGGTATTAACTGCCATCTACTGGACGGCAACAGAAACACTGGAAGCTACTTTTTCTTTTACCTAATAGCCCACCAATCCAGTTCCTTCACCGACGTAGCTCCGTTTCCAATAATACCGTCCCGTCATACTCGTAGCGACCATTTTGAGCGGGAAACAAATAACCTATTTCTCACCTGTGTACTCTGTAAGGGTGTACATGTGCAGGGACAAGATACAGACCTCCTCTTACAGGAGGAAAGCTTCTGGGTGCGGGATACGTCTATAAGCAAATGAGACATAGGCCGGCCGGCCGTCCGTCCGTCCGTCCAACTAAAACATCTCGAGAACGGCTGGGTGGATTTTCATTAAATTTGATACTGGAGAATTTTACGAAAAAAAATCTTTCTTTCAATCTATGTTTCAGACCAAGGTATTAACGACACCCATTCAACTGAATATTCCACTTCAAACAAACATAAATGTATACGAAATCAGATAACAATCAATGAAGATACGCCCTTGTAACAGCGGGTCGAAATTCCGTTAGTATTTGACTAGTGTGAAATGAGGTGCTGAGCTGCAGTCCCAGCAGGGACACAAGTAGGAACATTTGCGTCTTCATTAGAACAGTCCATGTTGCATTTCTAAGTAGGTGTTCAGACTCACTTGTATCAAGTAGGTACAGCGCACGCAAGCGTTTGCATACGTAGCCTCGAGAACCAAAATGCGCAAGTCAAACACTCTTGTAGCCCAAAGGAAAAATATTTATTATTACATACGAGTATTCTTCTGTCGTCGCGTGTAGAATGACGCCTAAGTTACGTGTCCTGTCTGTTTTCAAACCGCATTTTCTTTACCCCCGAAACATCTGGTGTTTGGGGTACAGCACCGTTTCTATGTTACATGAAGCTGAAACTGAACTTCGCCAGTTCTCTCAAATGAGGTACAACCGCAGTCTGCTTGCTACCTGCTTTCATGCTGGTTCCTTTCTTGGCTTACTCTTCGACACTGAAGGTGGTGGCGATATGTTTCTTCGAAGCGTCGGTTCACTTTCTGCTGACTACACGGCATTATATGCTAAAAGACAGTACTCGTCAAGACTACTGTAACATGAAAGGAAACCATTCCAAACCTGGATACACAAATTTCCCATCAGGGCACAGTTCGAGGCAAAACAGAGCATTCTTTCCATCTCTTTTCATTTTATCTTCGAGTTCTTACAATTTCTTTCAACCACAATGCACATCTTCATTTAAATAACGCCAATATTTTGAACTGCGAAATGTGCTATGTATACGTTCCTACGTCCTGCATATAAAAAGAGCAAAGAACAAAAAATCTATGCGTGTTACAACCCTGTGACTGCCCCTCTTGTGATCAGCACACCAGTGGGCGGGGGTAGAAGGAAACTTATTTAATACGAGTTACTGAAAAACGAGAAAATGTCTTATGCTTTGTTATTGTGGAAACTCTTGTGGGTGATAATACGTTGTGCGTTCAAGTTCTAAGGTCTCCGATTTTTTTCTCACACAATAATCATACAAAAATTTTGAAACTTCTGTCACTTTTCAACGTAATCTCCCTGCAGCCGTACACATTTTTCACAACGTCGACGCCATGATTCCATGGCCGCTGCGAACGCTTCTGTAGGAGTCTGTTTTGACCACTGGAAAATTGCTGATGCAATAGCGGATTGAAAAACGGCATCCATGTCTCATCCATTGTCACAGTTGATGAAAAGAAAGTCCCATTCGTGCCTTCATCATTGCCATGCGTGCAGCCTTGTGGTCATCCGCCAAAATTCGTGGAACCCACCTGGAGGACACTTTCCGCATTCGCAGGTCTTCATGCAGGATTTTGTGCACAGATCCCACGGAAATGCCAACTTTGGGGGCGATGTTTTCCACACTCAATCGGCGATCCTCCAAAACAACTTTCTCAACTCGCTCGACCATGTTGTCAGACCGGCTGGTGCGAGGCCGAGATTGTTTTGGTTCGTTGTCACACGACGTTCGGCCTTCTTTGAACTGTCGCACCCACGAGCGCACATTTTTCACATTCATGACACCATCACCACATGTCTCACTCAACTGGCGATGAATTTCAATGGGTGTCGCACCACGCAAGTGGAGAAAACGAATGATTACTCGCTGTTCTTGTAACGAAAACGTCGCCATTTTAAGTATCAAAAACACACCTCACTCTCGCCGCTGCCACTAGAGTTCTGTGTGCCGTAGAGTGCTGCCATTTCTGTCACGCATTCACAAAGAGTGCATACGTATTTTAAACTAAACCGCACGTGTCTATCTGCTCCCAGTCCTGAGAAAAAAATCGGAGACCTTAGAACTTGAACGCCCCTCGTACAAGTTGCCTGTTTTTCCATGCAGAACAAAGAAGGAAGCTTCAAAACACTTTGCAGCAACGGTTATGAAGTGTTTTCTTGGCTCTTCTTTCCCCCTGCTTGCTTATTTTCCTACCCTGAAGATGGAAGCGACATGTTCCTAAGAAACGCTGATAGGTTTGCAACGAACTACATAGCATTATATCCCAGAAGATGAAACTCTCCTTTACAGAGCAGCGACAGAAGCAGGAGTGTAGACACAGGTACACTCTCCTTGCAAGTCTCGTCACGTCGTACAGTTGCCATTACTGCTCGCGAGTCATTAACAAGCCGCAGCACGTCCAGCCCAAGACATGAAGTGTCAGCCTCGGGTGAATTTGGGGGCAGCTGGCTTCATTCTTATTACTCGTATAATGTTCTGCGAGCATCTCGCTTAACGAAACGAAACCACACAACTCCATCTTTTCAAAGAGCAGATGAACAGTTTCTGCAATCCGATGTGGCTACCGCTAGGAAAACAAATTATTAACGTCACATTATTGAACACTTCCGGGGGCACGCGGTAGAGTAGTTGCTTGAGGCACTATGCTACAAGCCGGAAGGTCGTGGGTTCGATTCCCGATGAGGTAATTGGATTTTCCAGTTGACCTAATCCTTCCTGCCACACTATGGCCCTGGGGTCGACTAAGCCTCTAATACAAAGGAATGCCACGAATCTTCGTGGGGTACAGGGCGGCCGGCGCGTAAGGCTGATAATCTCACCGCCATCTCTGAGCCAATTATCTATAAAATGTGGAAGCCTCGACGTCTCACAACCCTATCGGCCTCCACGGCCTGTTACAGGGATAGCTTCATCTTTTCCCGTTTTATTGAACAGTTCCGAACAAAAATTGAGTTACTGAAACGAAAACTACAGCGTTCGAAGTTCAAGTTCAGGGATGTGCATTCTTGTCATGGAGATGCTGGAACTCAAAAGCAAGCATACACAGCCAGCTTTCTGTTTTAGTTTGATGCTCGAACATCATTCACGTGACAACGTTCAATGTAATAATATAATGCTTCAATAACACATTTATTATTCGGCGTCGATAAGATTAGAAAGTCTTTTTTCAAAAAGGCAAATTTGAACTTTTCAGAACAGCAGGAGGATACACAGAACATGGCAATACCACTGTAAGAAACGGGTGACGGTGGTGACGAAAAGTCCGTGTATTAAGGTTTCTTGGGTTTTACAGCGCTGTTTCGCCCAGCTTGTACACCACTGAACGAGACTGTTGCACCTGCTCACGCTGGTTCGCTCGCGGATTTCTTCTTGTCTTCTACCTTAAAGATGGAGGCGATACGGCGCCACATCCCAGAAGACTGCTTTCTTCTTAAAACCCGTTTGTTTTCATACCACCAAAGTCAGACCATAACAAACTTACGTAATTTTAGGATGTGTATGGTTGAAATTAATCGAAATATTCTGACAAATGTATGAGAATGTATTTTAATAATCTGCAATTATAATTCCCAGAGTTATTAGTTATAATCTCGAGCACCTAATTCTATTTATGAAGGTGGTTAATTTTATACGCAGAAGTACAGACGAAGTTTAGTTCGATTGTGGTGGACATGCCTTGAGGTAGCGTCCAACTATGCCAGATACTGCCTGTTTAACAAACCCCGGGCATGCAGATATTTATAGGTGGCCAATTTGCCTCGCTACAGTTGGCAACATTGATTGTTAGCTTCATTCCAACTCATGCTTGAGCGGGATAAAACAGAGAACCGATCTGCGTTATCATGGAACGTGTGCGTCATTGGTAGGACTGCAATTGCAAACACATCAGAAGTTTGGTAACCAACGTACTCAATAAATATCAATGCACACACGGCTTTGTGTAGTAGATATTAATATGTTTCATTGACTACTTAATGTATACAATATAGATACCATAAAGAAAAATACACAAACTTTAATTGACGCATGTAAGGTTGGTCTTGAAGTAAACACGGAGAAAACTAAGTATATGTTACTGTCTCGTCACCAAAATGCAGGGCAAAATCATGACATGATATATAAAACAGATGTTTTGAAAATATGGAACAGTTCAGATATTTGGGAACGACGATAACAAATCAAAACCTGATTCAGGAGGTAATTAAGAGGAGACTGAGGACGAGTAACACTTGCTACCATTCAGTCCAGAAACTTTTGTCTTCCCGTCTGCTGTCCAAAAACATAAACAGTAGGATATACAAAACTATAATTTTGCCTGTGGTTCTGTATGGGTGTGTAACTAGGTCTCTGACATTAAGGGCGGAACACAGACTGAGGGTGTTTGAGAACAGGGTGTTGAGGAGAATATCTGGACCGAAGGGAGACAAGAGGTTGGAGAAAACTGCATAATGAGGAGCTTAATAACTCGTACTCTTCTTCAAGTATAATTAGAATGATCAAGTCAAAGAGGATGAGGTGGACTGGAAATGTAGCACGAATGGGGAGAGGAATGCGTGTAGGATATTGGTTGGAAAGCTGGAGGGAAGGAGGCCACTGGGAACACCAAGGCGTAGGTGAGTGGACAATATTAAAATGGGTCTTAGATAGGATTGGATGGTATGGATTGAATTGACCTGGCTCAGGATAGGGACCAGTGGAGGGCTCTTGTGAACACGGTAATGAACCTTCGGGTTGCATAAAATGCTGGGAAGTTCTTGTGTAGCTGCAGAATTGGCAGCTTCTGAAGAAGGACTCAGCTACATGAGTGAGTGAGTTAATGTACAAGTGACATGTGTGACAAGTTCTACAACACAAGCGAAGCTGACACGGACGCCATTTTGCCGAGGAACAGCAAGGTGTGAGTCACAATGAACCAGAAAAGTAAGGAAAATCGCATTCGACTTAAAAATGTCCAAAGGACCATCCTATCTGATGGAAACTGTTTTACCCTACATTTTGTACAAAAGCCAGATGTTAATAAAACTCTTCAGCACCTAATCTCATTAAAGTGCGTTTACCGGCTCCTGAGTTGTTACTTATGGAGAGAGACGGACAGTCATGGCAAAGCTAATGAGCGCACTTCTGAAACTGTTCGTCGTGACCATGTCAGAAGGAAATGGAACAAGGTACAGTACGTATGTGCTGCACAGGGCTGTCACTAGGAGAGCCAAGGGCACTTACATTGACATCAGTAATGCTGTATGTGCTGCACAGGGCTGTCACTAGGAGAGCCAAGGGCACTTACATTGACATCAGTAACGCTGTATGTGCTTTGATGCATTCGTTTCATAATGATAAGCCTAGATGAAAGGCCACTCTTCTATGCTCAGGCACTTCGTTAAGTTTTATAACCATCTGCCACTTTTGGCGGATTTAAATATTCAGAAGGCCAATTCTCTATGGTCTTTAAAATATACCGCACATACATGGTGTCACTTTTATCTTCGTGAAGTCAAAGTATCCTTTCTGCACATATGCAAGTTTTGGAAACGTAATCGCTTTTCCGCAAAACACACTTCCCGCTACCAACACGACAAGCACGAGGAATGAAAAAAATGGTTGCAATAATTTGAAGAGGTAAAGGTCCGAGTGGTCTAAGGCATGTACTGTCTTCGCTCACTTGGAAACCGGGATCTTGGGTTCAAATCCCACTCAGGGCATGGATGTTTAGTTTGTGTGTGTGCGTTTTCTGTGTTTGTCTACAGGTAGAGGCCTTGCGACGAGCTGATCACTCGCCCAAGGAGTCCTACCGTATGTGTAAGATCTAGTAAAACCGAAGTGAACTGAGTTCATGGAGGTAGGCCTAGGCCCACTGGGGCTGTAGTGCCAAGGAAAAAAAAAAAAGGTAAAGCTCTTCGTGTAACAGGCCGTGAAGGTCCAAATGGGTTTTAGAGGTCGAGGCTCCAACATTTTCTAGAAAATCGGCTCACAGATGTCAGTTTTACGCGCCGGCCTTCCTTTACCCCCCCAGGAAGACTCCTGGTACTCATTTCTGTTAGAGGCTGATTCGACTCCAGGGCCATAGTGCGGCTAGAAGGATTAGGTAAACTGAAAGGATTCAATGACCTCATCGGGAATCGAACCCGCGACCGTCCGGCTTGTAGCATAGAGCCTCAATCACCTAAGCTACGGCGTTCTCTCTAATTTGAAGAGTGCTAGACTAAATATATTAGAAAATGATGACAATAAGGAAAGCGGTTACAGTTACTCAGCGGGGCAAAGATTTATAGAAGGTATAATTATTATTATTATTATTATTATTATTATTAATGCAAGTAAAGGTCATGTTTACCTGCAAACAAACTATGAACTCTTTTAACTAGCTTCTCATACTAATTAAATTTCACCTCAGCGTGGGGGGTTTTCAAGCTGTCTTAGGTTATAATGTTATTGCCCACACGCTGTTTCCCAATGCCCCAGTCTATGCCCTACGTCTAGGAGCAGTTTTCACTCAGATGTCGACATTTACATGCAGAATTCTGTAAGCATTTTCCGACAATTCGCCTTTTGAAGAAAGTGATGCAACTGCGTGGGTGTGCGCTCATTCATTCCGAAACTAACGTCGCATTGATGTAGGAAAGAGTAAAGGTTTCGCCATTAACTTAGCAAGGCTGCTAAATGAAGCTATTTCGGATTAGCACCGTCGAGCGATAATGTTCGCGAACTTATTTTGCCGTGAACAGATCGCAAAATATAAAGCAGTCTTTTTAAATGTACCGTTTCTGTTCTGTGAGTGCTAAGAACCTTGTTACGTGTTCGAGTGACTCTCGATTGGATTAGAGACTGGATTTATTGACCACTTATAGGTCATAACTACAAACCACTATAACATTATTGCTAATTTCCACAATTTACAAATCACTACAGCACACGCTAAGTCTTTTCAGCCTGTTGTGTCTTAATGAGTCGTTCTCTGGTAACGGCTTCTAAAAGTCGAGATTCTTCAACTGCGCCGACCAAGTCTTTTCTTCGCAGATTCCCTTACAACTCTGATGAACTCAAACGAACTTGAGTCTGAGTCTTATGTTACGACCGACGGTCAATCGGCCAGTCTGTCTTGGAATAAAGCATCCGTCTGGGGCTTATGACCAGATTCTTATTACCGTCTGAATATTTCGGGTTTGCTGATGTGGGGCGCTCTCTCTGACGAGAGGACGAGTCTGTCGTTTACAATTTCTGTGGTCCTCGCCACCGCAGTCATTCTCGGGTTCGAGTCATATTTCACTGTCTCAGATTTGAGACTTCCCTTTTCGTCGCTTCCTAAGACTTGCAGGGTTACGGTGGAGGTATTGGACCCCGCCTCGGTTATAACATCGCGGCACGGATCGCGTGGAAATCACCTTTCATCGTTGTACTCCAACAGTTCCTATAGTGTTGCACGTGGACTACTGGGGTTCCCGCGTGATCGCTACCCAGCCAGTCCATTGGCGCAATGACTACTGCCTAGCAACGGCTGTTGTCTCGTTTGCTTCGAGATATTTCTTGTAACTGCGGTTTTTCTCCTTCAAAGTATTTCTCAGGAAAGTAACCGCCGCAGATGTCCTCTGATCAAATGGGCGCCAGAGAGAAAGTCGACGTTAGGAACAAGTGAAAATTTACAACCAGGCCCACCATACGCTGTCCTGGCACGGTCCTCACGCACCAAAGTACTATACCTGGACATACATGAGGATTAACACGAAAGAAGTGACTGCAAATTCCAAGTGGAATTTATGTTTTAGTCACTGATATAAACTCGCTGACAGACGGACTTTCATCTAATGTCATGCAAGGGTTAGCATTCCTACGTATTTAGCAAGTCCCACGGTCCAATATCAACCTGGAATGCAGCTACCCTCAGGCTCCGTTCATCTAGGCAAATGACAAACATTACCTTGAAATGGACAACGGCCACTTTTCTTCACACCTTTCCATTTCATCACTCTCACACACACTCACACACACACACACATCCTACTGCATGTGAAGCTGCTGTTAAGATTACAAACGTGTGCAATATATCCCCAAGTTCTGCTGCAGTCAGCTTTGTTTTGCGCTCTGTGTTTGGCGCCGGGTTGGTCCACTCATAAATAATCCTTTGTAAAGATTATCCTGACAAACAGAATGGCCGTGGCTGTCAAGGTCACGTGGCATTCGAAGGATATCGTCTATGTGTCTATCGTTTCAAACAGCATTAAAGCAATGAGGACTGGGATTACACGAGTCATACAGCAAGTGGACGAGATAAACGTACCAGTATTTGCACAAAACTGGACTACCATTGGAACACTGATTACGTGTATGTTACGGAAGTAACAGTCTGTTTCACGCGCCTGCCTTCAATACAACCACAGCTCTAAATTTCTGAAGTTAAATAAATTCGTATTCATCATCCTTGGCTAAACAACCCTTACTGAACCACTGCCTTCCTTAGAAGGTTCTACCTGACAGCGGCCGGTTCTCATTTCTATGGATATCGCGACAATAATCTTTTTACAGAACCAGGTCGCCAGTCTTGCGTCGAGCCCCCAAACCTGGAGGACCAGGTTTCTGTATCTATGTTTCCCGGCAACAGGGTGGTCCAGTTATACCCCCAGGCACGGGGGTTCCCTTTACGTCGCCTTCCACGACTCGCAGGGTTACGGTGGAGGTATTCGAACCCGCCTCCACAAGGGGAAAACTCGTATTACTCTGTATATAACACATACTTGAAATCTCGTCATAAAAGCAATACAAGAATCAGTGAATCATACAAACTGGTGATTCAGCTCTGCTGGTATCCTGGACTTCACGACGCGATGATCATGAACCCCCCGCTATGCAACCCTCATTTGGGCATCTGTCCCCTTGCATGTGCAATTGCATCGTGTCCGCGAATTCGAGTCACTGGTTCACTCGAGGGCTGATATTCCCTTGCAGGGACTTCCCCAAAGTGAATGCATGACCGCACTGTATAATCCATTAGCCTCCCCACACAACGAAGCATGAACTCTGCATTTCATTAAGTCTTCCTGCTGTGGACGGGCATTGCAGTTGAGATAGAGTTGTTCGCTACTTATCCATTTAGTAAGCAACAAATCTGACGTGTGCGACAACACAACAACAATTTTATGAAACCCGATGTTGTTTTCCAAAGTCAGATTAATGGGATACTGCTCCGTCACTATTTGTGCTGGGCGTCCCTGGCATCTCCCTCGGTTTATGCTGATAAAGCAGCTTCGAGATCCAACTTTAAGGCATCCGTTTCTCCCCGAATGTTCTAGTCACTCATAGCCACGCTGCTAGTACCTGCGCCAAAACGTAAGGTTACTGCTGAATAATGAACGTGAACAGATATAGGAGGAAGCGTGACGTCATTTGAGCTTTGCTTGGAGCCTGCCTGACTGCTCGCCTAAGGCACTACAGCCCTTTGTTGGACCTTGGCCGCTTTTAAGTTTCTTGATCTTTTACACAGTCGGTAGCACTCCTCGGAAGGGGATCGGCCTGTCGCAAAGCCGCTACACACAGTCGCACAGGAACAGCACAATCAGAATAAACGCACACAGACATCCATGCCTTGAGTGGGATTCGAACTCAAAGATCCCAGTATTAGAGTAGGCGAAGAGATTTCATGTCTTAGACTGCGCGGCCAGTGTGATCGGCTCAGTTCTTCAATACTGAAATGATATGTTATTCCAAATTCCTCTATTATTTATAACATTTTTGCAATACGTGATATTTACTCTGCTACCGCCGTGAGGAAAAGCATTTCCGAAGATTTCTGTCTTCTGGGAGACGCAGTGTAATCCGCTGAAAGTGTAAATCCCAGAAGAGGGAAGTGAGAACCTCGACTGCTGGAAGCACTTGTCTTCTTAACTACGCTCACTTCTTCATTTCTAACATCCAACGTTTGGGATCAATATAAACGCACACATAGGCTATTACTCTACCGGATGTTAAGAGGACATTCTTCAGTTGCTTCCTCCGTTTGGCTTATGTGTCTTTTGTAGTCTCACAAAACTGCTGAATCTTTCTGCCTTCCCATTAACACCAGCCTCACTGTAACTTAAATAATAAAAAATTTTAATATTTCACCTACATTATTATACATGACAATAGTGTGCTTTTAAAATTTCTTTACCTCTGAAGGCTGTTAAACTAAAATAATCCCGAGCTCTTGTGAATACAATCACAACAACTAGACATTCCTTACTAATTGGGCGACTGCTCGCTTCTTACGAAAGATTCTGCTGCACTGAGTTAGTTACTTTTGTGAGAAAATTAAAGTAGCCATGCACTGCAGTGATCTACTTCATGTCACCCAGAATAGAGATTTATCTTCCTGCCGACAGGTCTCTGCTCTTATCTCCGCATTTAGATTTTCTAGTAATAACTGATCCAATTAAATTAAAATTGGAATTCTATGTAAGGAACCCTGTAAATGGAGAAACCTTAAAAATTCCTGTTTTATGTACAAATCCACTCAGACTTGCTATTCAACAACAAACTTAAAGAGGTTATGGAATTTCCATTCCGAGCCACCGGTCTACATCGATTCCGTCCCTTTTGTATGCAAATCAAGAAGCAATCTGCATTGCTAAAGGCTGAGCCTCGTTCCGTCCGCCCACCGTCAGCTTGGACTCCCCATTCTGCATAATGACGTGGTCCGCTGGCCAGCTACTTCCACGTCTCGCAACATTTACAAATACATCCCTTTATTCCGATTAGCAGTCATCAGAAGCTCCTCTCTTCTTGAAAGCACGTTCACAGGAGCATGTTCCGTCTTGCTCGAATTTACAAGACTTTCTTTGCTGACAGGACTCTCATTCACTCCGCAGTATTGTCATTATGAGTTGTCACGAATTTCCTTCGTTCTTCTTTCTCCATTGCTTAATTTCTTCATACCCATCTCTTCCCCTTCAATCCTTCATTCCGATTTTTAGTATATATTCTCTTCTTCGGTATTTTTTTTTTTTTACTTTTTTCTTTCTATTTCTCTTTCATTCCCCCTTTTTTCTTTCCTTCCTTCCTTTTCCTTTCCTAGTCATTTTATACTCTCTTTTCCCGAAGTAAATAAATGGCATATTGGACATTTCGCCTCGAAATGAGCAGAACGTCTTGCGATGAAGTCAGCTGTCCGTCCACTGTAACTCTTACGTCACTTGAAGCGCAAGCAAAATTGTATCGGATGTCTTATTAACAGTTCACTGTACACAAACGGCGTGTACTTCACACAACCCCACTAGAACTGTACACATTATTGAGCACATGTTTATTTCGTGTCTCTTTGGAGAAATACAGGGCGAAATAAATGTCATGTTCTTTGGGGATGTGACGTGATGTAGTCTGGTGGATATTTATTGGAATGTGCAGCCTACCTATCCTTAACCATGAACATGGAGGCAGCACATGCATTCAGGGTACTGGGACCTGTCAACCTAACTACATGACATCACATCCAAGAAGACAGCAACATTAACACTCACTGCCGTGAGAGCCACAGACTTCTCACTGTGTGCGGTATATGTTTGCATCAGGAATCGGACTACCGGACAATATTCGAAGCATGTAACTTCAAGACCTGGCACAGGCATAGGGACAGTTCTACACCAAAGCTATATTCATGTATGGGGGCCCGAAAAAAAAACCGTCTTTATAACATCCTTGCACGGACCGCACAGAAAACATTGTTCCTATGTTGCTGTTCAATTGTTGCTTGGCGGACCGCGCAGAAAACACCATTCCTCTGTTCTTGTTTGCTGGCCGCTGCCTAGCAATGGCCAATGTACAGTCGCCTGTCTCGCAATCGCCGCCTAGCAACTGGTCTGCATGCCACAATATGTAGGATTTAAGTCAGGTTGGCGCAGAGTATAAATAATTAGTAATTTTCAAAGTGCCCAAAGGGAAAGTTCGGCCGACATGTTGTCCAAATATTTTCGAGCCTCAAGTCTGAATAACGGAAAACTACGATGCATGAATTATGTGTACTCTGACTGCTCTTTCTCAGAGGAGTAAAGCGGCCGGGGCGTGAAGCTAACCACTCACCTCCAACTAGTACCGAAGTAAAGAAAATATGGAGCTACACATCCACTCTCCCATACGCCTTCATGGCGTAGTGCTTAATTAGTTAATCACAGGGAGAACTTTACCTTTAGCAGTCCTCTGACTGGTTGCTTGGATGGTTGGCTAGTCGATTAGTTTGTCGGTTGGTTGGTTTGTGTGTCTGTTGGTTCGTTGATTGATTGGTTAGTTGACTGGATAATTATCATCCGGAGAGTTCGTTAGTCTTTTAGCTGAAATTATGATGTTCATGTTGATCGGAATGCCATGTACCGAATATGAGAAGTGCTGAGGCTCAACGCACGGACCATCACATACCGGGGTCCCGCAGATCAAACATTTCAAACACAGAATGCCAATAACACATTACACGTAAATCAAGAATTTCATTGCACGCACTGCTTGAATCAAACTGAGCTCTTCTAGAATAATGGATATAGGACAACGTGATTCGTAATATCCGTTAGGAACAATAGTACAGTAACCCACAAACCACTAAAATGCTATTCCAGAGGCGGCGATAAATATACCCGCTGCGTGATTCGGAGTGAAGCTAGAGTAACCAGTTTACAGACAGGCCTGCGGAAAGGGGAAGTGAAAGGTTAAGTATTAATTTGTTCCTGCAAAATAGCTGAAGAAAGCGATTATTTTTATAGACCTATTAAGTTCCATATTTGACATCTGAGGTTTTTCAAGGACCCTGTAATTATCATGGGCATAACTTACAAAGCTTAGGCTACTCTGATATTTCTGGCTCTACAGACCTATCACTTTCATCGTTGTTATTTTATACAATTTTTGCGAAAACTCATTACTTTAAAAGACCGACAGGTTCTGTCTATGCTAAATTTGCCAAGAACTAAAGAGAGCTTTCATGCTGCCGTCCTGTTAGTTTAGTCTCATATTCTGGGTATGAGGTGCCACAGATGTTAGTCTACCAGTAGAAATAAAATTTGCCTCCCGTCTGTTATCTAGAAATGTAAAGACATGTGATTACGGTGCCTGAATCAAGGAGACTGGAAAGGGGGCATGTAGGCGCATGGGAGAGATCAGAAACAAAAACAAAATAAATCCGTGGCTTTAGTCCGCAAGCGAACTACACCCACCGAGCGACCGCCGCTTGTCGGCGAAGTCAGTGCCAACTTTAGCGGATAGAGGGGGTCGCGTGGCCAGCGAAACGAATCCCCACGGCCGTTAATTTCGGTTTTCTAGACCGTAGCAGCTACTTTTCCATTGAAGTAGCTCCTCAATTATCCCCACGAGGCTGAGTGGACCCCGTTACAGACCCACTACTTCTCAGAAAATCTGGTAGAACCGGCAATCAAACCCTTGACCTCTGGATCTGTAGCCAGGAACTCTGACAACTAGACTATAAGGCGGTCAGAAATGCATACATAATCTTGTTAGGGAAAACTGAAAGGAAAATATCGCGTGGAAGACATAGACGTAGAATAAATTTTGATACTAAAATTGATCTTAAAGATCAAAGGGAAGGGTACGAATTAGATTCATCTGGCTCAGAATCTCAACAAGGGCTGGGCTCTTACTTTTTATTTATTCTTGGTTTATTTAAGGAAGCATTTAATTGTTAAAATTATATAGTTTCGAATATCAGAATGGTTACTGAATAATGAATTGGAAAGGATGAGGAATGAAGGTGCTGTTGCCAAATTTAAGTTACTAACTACCCCAAAATTTTCTTAGAGGATCTAGAAGAATACGAAAACCCTAATTAGGACTGCTGTCTTTAGACTTAATCCATAGCTCTTTCATACTGGAAACAGGGGTGCAAAGACGGGCTTTTGTGATCATGGTAAAAAACTTCCACAAAAGGAGGGGAATTTCTGAGCAGTTGAGCGACTACTAGCTTATAAAGGACTCAGTTCCATGGAGTTAATTAGTTATAAAACTGGCACTCTATCCAAGGATCGTTGCAAAGCAGCTACAGGCCCATGCGCTCCCAACCCCGCAAATAAGCTTTCTCAAAACTTTGTCACACTTAGTAACACGAAATTTTCGGACACTGTAACGGAAACCATTATCTATGAAGCAATTCTAAGAATAGTTTTACTTACATTGTCGCATAACGTGTTCAGCTTATAATCAATTAATTATGCGATATGAACAAAGAGAAACTGAAATTAATTTTCAGACAAAAAATAACTAAGAAAGTGGCCTGTAAAATCTGTCACTCCAACGGGCCGCTTGGTTCGTCTGTTCTGTCGTGCCGACGCCCATGCGAACAGCTGCACGTTTCGGCGGTGGCCGTATAATGTACTGTTACGTCACCAATTAAGAAGCGGATACAGCAATTCCTCTTTCTTTCCGGTTACCATGCAACGGTCGAAGCCGAAAATTTACCTGAAAAGAAAAGGAAAGAGGGCTGGGTAAGCAGACGCTTCAACTAACGCTGCTATGATTGATGGTGCGTGGGTATATGGGCGCTAAGAGAACACGCTAACCCAGTGTACAAATATATACACAAGTGAATTGCTCTCATTTTTTACTCAAGGTTTTTACTGAAATTATATATTTCCGTTCGTCAATATTTACCGATTGCTTTATGCATTAAGGGGATTGCAAGCAACAAAATAAATAGCAGTTTTATCAGCCAGGATGGATATAACTAAACGATGTAATTTTATATATGTCTTCACTGATGCTGCTATTACAACTTCCGCATTGCCTGGACACTAACACTCTTGAGTAACCTCTGATCTGTACTGCCAGTCTTCTGACGGAAGAGCAACTGTCCGCTCCATGAACTATTCACAGCATCAATATAACAAAATTTCAACAATGAATACATGGACTCAGAGGTCAGACTACGAAACTAATGGAGGCTTTCAAACATTTTCCCCTACAGTGTATTTTGGGGTTATGTTATGATGCATGCAGTATCTATATTATACAGCATCAAATTACCATGATTTGTGAATGATAAATTAGAAGTGATTTGGAAAGAAGCAGTCGCGGAGTAACTGAGGTAGATCTCGGCATTTGTTTGAAGGCACTGAGGAACACCACAATTTGCATTGACTGTTTAAGCTCTTATGGGAACCACGTCTTCATTTAGAATCCATTAACATATTCTAGACGAAAATAAGAAGAATTAAGTCCAAAGAAACGGAAACGCTTGTAA
Source organism: Cryptotermes secundus (assembly GCF_002891405.2). Classification (NCBI taxonomy): domain Eukaryota; kingdom Metazoa; phylum Arthropoda; class Insecta; order Blattodea; family Kalotermitidae; genus Cryptotermes; species Cryptotermes secundus. Next base: position 321,760 of record NW_019734980.1, on the reverse strand, counting down.
GCGTCCACAGAAGACCGTGAAGAACAAACTGTTTCCTACTACGCAACTCGTGGCGAGATATATAAATTGTTTTTCTTTCTTTTTTTGGTTTGTTGCAGAATACGGAATGTGCTGGAAACACTTTGATGGGCTTCATAAAAGAGGGGCAAAATAAATAAACAATATGACCAACACCAATATAAAAAACAGAATAACGCGACCATTGAACAAGGCACAAATAGAATTCGCTCAGTCACACGTCAGGCAAACAAGGAAGGGACATGTTGTCACTAAATAACCGAACAATCGGACATTAAAATGTCAAATGTCAAAGTGCCATTAGACTGCGTGTTTTGACCTGGCACAGGTGCGGTAGGGTAGACCTATATAAACGGCACAAGTTCTTTTTTTAGGGATTACTGGGTTTTGGACTTTGCCCATGTATAAAATCACTAGAGAACACAGCGTTTCGGAAGCTGGCTCTGTTTCCTTCCTCAGATGAGTGGGGGTTCATAGTGATGGAGGTTAGCTCCTTCTAACTGATCTAACAGAGTAGGTTTCTCCCCGCTCACCTGAGGACGGAAATTGATCCAGTTCTCTGAAGTTTTTAAATTACCGAACGATGGACAGTCCAAAATCCAGTAATTCCGAGTGTAATACATCACTGACAGAACCCTTTAGAATCTTTTGTTTACCTTACCACATTTAGTTTTAATAATAAAGATTATGTGGTAGCAGAAAGGTCAACATTTTTATTTTCTGCTCGCCTGGTATTTTGTTTCCTGGATTGGCATTATAAAACAATACAGACCTATGTACAAGTTTTGCAGTTCTTCAGAAAAGCTTTGCGTAAACATCTACTGTGGTTTGATTTGTTTATATTCCAAGGTTATGAACTGCTACGGAAAATATGACGTCAGACATTCTACAGGATGATTCTCTCGCTAGGAAACCCAAACATTACTCAAAAACTTCTTCATTTTTGTATGCTTCCCCCATGAAAATGTTCATGGACGAAGCTTATTTTCAACAAGATGGCGCAACGTGCCACACGACTAATGCAAGCATGAAGGAAATTGAAATGTATTTCGGTGACGATTAATTTCGAAAACTCTGTAGCCGTCAAGATCACCAGACCTGACACCACGTGATTCTTCTTGTGGAGTTTACTGAAGGGCCGTGTATACAACAATAATCGGCGAACAATTGACACCCTCAGAGGCGCGATACGGCTGGAGGTTACTGCCATTACCGATGTCACATTACCAGATGTCTTCGCCAATTTGCAGACTCACATACAAAAGTGCTTGGATGCTGGAGGGGATCATTTTCAGAATATGCTCTAGGCAGATCTTGTTTTGCAACATAAAAGGTAACTACATGTCAGTTTTCATAGGGAACCATACAAAAATTAAAAAGTTATTGAGGAATATTTGGGTTTCCTAGCGAGAGAATCACCCTGTATATATACAGCGTTGGCACACAATACTGGTAAACTGGAAGCTGAATATACCTGCATGTTCTGTAGAAACTAGGTACTTATGACAGTAAGAACACATGCCTTCTTCTTGCAAGAGGTGTGACTGGACCCGGAGATCGGTTGTCCCGACTCAGGTATTTCTTGGTTTTCTTCGCCCCTACCAGGTTAAATCGGGATAATAACTCAAATTATGCAAAGGCCACGCAGTTCCAAATCCTTCCCAAACAATTATTCACTAATCATCTCATCATTTATCGCCATATAATTAAAATTGTAATTCAATAAATGAAGATGTACGAAGTCTGATCAAAGAGCATCAGTGCAATTCGTACCAAACGTAAGTGCCACTGACCAGTAGTGCAGGCAGCTGCGATCAGTGCGTCTTGTTCAAAGCATACTTATAACCCATTCCACAGTCAGCATTTATACAGATGTGAGCTGGAGTGTTCTTTACGTCTGGTCTAAACGATTTCCAATATTAGAGAACACAGGTGTACGTTGCTGGAATGACCAATGAAGCAGCGTGTCAACGTAAATGTCATTGCACTAGATAACGTCATATATCGATACGACGAGAATCGATCCGTAAGTCTCACAGGCGATTTGACCTTTAGCCCACGCGTTGTGGGTCAGTTGTAGAATAATTGATATTAAAGGAGGAGCTCCAATAACTTCTGAAATGAGAGAACCACCGCTATAGCGACTAGAAGCCTATGGTTAGAAGAGGTCTACCCTGAAGGTCCCTAGCTTTGCTCCATAACGCTTTGGCAGTTGCGTTATTTATAAAAACACGTAACGGGACGTGAAGGAATGATTGTGAATGATATATTGAAAGAATACAAAAGCAACTGGCCGTTGCATATTGTAACGGATGTGACAACGGGTTGCCAAGCAACACCTCTGTAAACACTGTCCAACATCCAACAATAGAGGAGCCTGTGTTTTCCGTGTCTGCGGTGACGTGGTGGCCACGTGACATGTGTTTCATGTGATGCGTGTCTGTTCCTCGGCTATACAAGTGGCAGAATTCGTTCGGTTAAAGTACGAATCAGTTCTCGGTAGGAGATAGCCACGGAAAGTTCGTGGTGATGAAGAGTACAAGAAGACTAAACGTGTGATTTGAAGACTTTATGTGCTCTGTAGCTCAGTGATACCGGGAGTGTGTGATTTAGTGAGACTATTAGAGTTCCTCCGTTATAAATTCGTGAGGACTAGTGCAGATAGACTGAGAAGATAAGTGTGGAGTGATTGTAAATTGTGTAAAGCAGCAATAGTGTAATAACTGATTGCAGTTACGACCTGTAACTGGTCAATAAATCCAGTCACCAATCGAAACCCCGTCTTTAGACACCCATACACTTGATAATATGTACACCCACCGGTACTTTCTCAGCTCGTGGCTGGAGAGGCTGAAACACTGAACTCATGCTCTATTGGATACCATTTCCGCTTCATATTCGGAGGTCCGCGGCTCGATTCTTGGCACGGCGTCCACATATTCTCATTCTTCAAAATTTGTAGCTAAATCTATAAAATTAATATTTAACAACGCATAATACAGCAAAAACGGAAGTTATATTTCCCTCAGGTTATAGGCCTTGATATTGAAAACTCCTTCCATGTGAATCTGATAAATCTAACGATTAGCTATAACCCTGTATCTCTCCGGGCATGTAAACCAAATTCTGTATCTCAGACAGCTCTCCCATTTACAAAACACTGCATGCTCATCATAAATTGCATTGTGTATAACGCATTCAAATTATATTAAAGCGGAGTGCTTGAAAGGCTACTTACCCACCTGAACAGGTTAAGCTTAGGCCTAGCTACTAGCGGGACACCACTTACGAGTAATTGTCTGTAACTTCGCTGCTCTTCTTGTGCGTTGCGTATTCCAACAACACACAAAGGGGAAAGGTGAACATCAACGGAAATTGGTTCTTCAAGATTCTGGGTACTTCTTTATGGCTGATGTTCGTTCATGGAAAATTAATATATACAATTACCAAGGCAATCACGCTGCAGATAGGCCTTTGACAGCACAAGAGTAGCACATTATTCATCCCTGTATTTGCCTAAACATTCATTACACTGGAAACTTTATCCAAATATAACTTACAAAAGCTGTTTAATTTGAGGTTCTCAAAGCGGTGACTATGAAACGTACTACCATCTGAAATGAAATCCCAAAAGATCTCTTGTAGAAAATGTACACTGATATCACGTGCCAACTGTTTGTAACATGAACAGTTCCTTCTATAAAAATGTAAAATTTGGTTTGAATGTCATGTAAGGTTAGGTTATTACAACCTGACGTGGCTTAAAACTGAATTCACTCGTCAATCCTTGGTGCCTACCCCAAAATTTCATTCAGTCATTCGTCAATGGTTCTACAGCCCTATGGTGAGTTCTCACCTCTCCTTTAGTTTCGTAATCTTCTTTACACAGATGATAGGGCTCCTTGGACGGGGGATCAGCCCGTTGCAAGGCCGTTACCTACATACAGGACAACACAAACACAGAAGAAACGCAGACAGACATCCATGCCTTGAGTGGTGTTCGAAACCACGAGCCCAACGTTCGAGCGGGCGAAGAAACTGCCCTCAATTCAATACCAAAATCCCTAGAACAGTCCCCGACACGAAAGATGTTGACGTATCTTTTTCTGTGGATTCATTTCGTGCATTCTGTGAAAGGACCGCACAAGAAATGCATGAACTCCTAGGCCATGTGTGGGGGAAAAGTTAAGTCCAATATCCCTCTGGAGGCACGGAGCGCGGTGCAGAAACCCAATAAAACATTTCCCTGACACGGCAGTTTGAAATAGGGAGTTCGCGAGGCAGTGTTCGCCCAATCTTAACATACCATGTGTGCTATACTGGTGATGTTCTGAACACAGAAATCCTAATTGGCTTGTTCACTGACTCCAGGATATAAGGCATCATTTGAGGAGGTGATACCTAAACACGGCTAGTCAGGAGAAACCTGATTTATGCATCACGAAATTTCATCACCTTATTCAAGCTTACGACTTATAAATGCATACTCTAGTTTCACATACGCATAACACCACAATAACGCATGATGCATGTGCCCTGAGTATTTAACCATGCTTTAGTGTGTACTGACGAAATATTGCAATAAGCAAATGGTGACACTCTCTCTTCTTTCACAAGAAACAGAAGAGCCGTGGTCCAACTTAAGCTTCAAGTTGCATTTAACCTACGAATTAATTTCTTGTTGTGGGTTATTATATTGGACTGGCCGGATTCAAGATGAAGTTTCAGCGTACAAAGCCCCCAACACCCAATATAATCAAATTTCATTGAGCTGATTCGGAGAAGCACGAGACAGAACAGGCCACCACTCAATGGCATTCACATAAATCGCTATCTCCGGGCGCTCGTTTCCTGGCTGTCCTGCTGAAAGAAACAGCGGCCTAAGAGTCAAGCGAATTACACTTACGGGAAATAAGCTTAAGCGAGGTATACTTTGCACTTCTGGAAGTGCGCCACATGCAGCTAATACGGGACATTAACTGAACTTAACATGCGGAACCAATTGCATTTCTGGGAAACACTATGTCATCTGGTGGGCAATACAAAGCAAGCGGTACACTGGGCAGCACCTCATCCAGAGGCGATTGCGAGACAGGCATTCATCTCCTGCTGACGTGCCCTTCAATGTTTACGTTTACGCGTTTTATAGAGACATCGTGAACAAACTACAGTTCACTTTCATTGCATGGAGCGTCCGGGTCTGTTCTGTACAACGCCGTAAGCTCTGGGTCCACCGGGGGCTCATTCCCCGGGGATAAAGCGGCCGGGGCGTGAACCTGACCACTCACCTCCAGCTAGTGTCGAGGTCAAGAAAACGTGGGTCTATACATCCACCCCCCCATACGCCTTCATGGCGTAGTGTTTAATTAGTTAAGTACAAGGACAAATTTACCTCTTTTTTACCTTTACCCTTCAGAAGTCTACGGAACTGAATGTAGTGAGACATCGTTCCCTGACAGGACGAAATCCAGGAAGGAAGGGTGAAAACTCTGCAGAGAGCTTCTAACGTTCATAGAGAAGATCGGGAAGAGCACTGCCACAGCACGGCCAGACTCATATGGATTTATCAGAATGTATGGGGCCAACACTGTCATAGGGAACATCAGGTTGGGACTGTAAGCACTGCGCCCCTTCCGACTGAGAGCGACTACGAGTAATGTAATGTTATGTTGAACCTTGTGCATGCTGCGCGCGAGGCATTATGTTAACTACAAACTGTAGTTACAGTTCCTATATAAATCGCTAGCACAATTAAATGAGAAGCAGCACGAACACGGTTAAACGCGAACCCGCCTCGTGCCTGAGTACGAAATAATGAAAGCTTATGTGGGCTGTAGATGTACTTTTATGCTAGGTTTTGGCCCCAAGCTCGAAACAAGGTGCCCCAGTAGATGTTAAATTTGTGGAAAGTTTTCCAGTGCATACCAATCTTTGCTGCTGCGTGTCCCGGCTCGGAAAAAGCACGGGCTGTAATATAAGTTACACAGCAAGCTCGCTCCCCCGAAAACCGTAAAACCCAGTAAGAACTGTGCTGGGTATAGAAAGTGCGTTGCAATTCTCTCTACAACTTTCATTTAGACATTTCTCGCTCTAACAAATATTCAAGAATTTTTCGCGATACGGAGCCGGGATAGCGCGGTCGGTATAGCGACCGGCTACATGCTAATGACCAAAGGGCCTGAGTTCGAGTGCCGGTAGGGTCAAGAATTTTCTCTTCTCCACGTCGTCTTGGGTCCATCCATTGCCGAAGCCAAGAAAATGTGGATCTATACACTCACTCCTCCATACGCCCTCATGGCGTACTGCTTAATTAGATAGGCACAGGGAGAACTCTACCGTTTAAACTCTTGACACGTCAGAAACGCATGTGGATCTTCATGTATACTATTCCTTATTATTTTTCGATTTTAACCGAAACTGGAAACGGCTGGCGAAGTTCCCACTTAAGTCCGTTCAGTGGTTTTCCGGTCGATTCACGTTGCAGACAGACGGATGGGAATATGGAAAGACAGACAGAGAGACGCACTTCAGGGATGCGAATGTTCCAAAAATGTATATCTCCTGCAGCTTCCTGTTAACTACCGCCAACGTAACACACACGCAATTCACTACTCACTTTTGCCAGTATGTACGGTTGGTACGACTGTGAAAGCCATACTCAGGTATCGCGGTTCAGTTCACATTGCGTTTCTACTCGCCCTCGTCTTTCTGTTATAATTAGTTGAGCGCACTCTCAGTGCTATTCCTTGTCAGGAGCGCGTGGGGGTATGAATACAGGAAGTGACCGTGGTCTCAGTTTAGATACACGTGACAATATGACTAGAGTGACAGACAGAAAGAACCGATACCTCGGTCAAATTAATTAGCCCTTAGGTCGAAAATCGTCGGCGCACATTTCGAACACAAAACGGACGTTCTGTCCACAAGTTTTATATCTCGGCAGTAAATTAACGTTAAGTGGCTCGCGTCACAGAACTTGCACGCTACACCATGTCTGCTCGAGGGTCTGTATCGACAAGAGGGTGAGGACAAATGTTCTCAGGTACGAGCAGAACTCCAGACGTCCATCCCGTAACCGGCTACTCTACTCACTTACCTACTTTATGACATGAGCTAGCTCAGCCAATACGCGACTGACTACGGTTTGGCCGATCGGAGCTCAATTCACAGCAGAAGCAAGGTTTTTCCTCCTCGTCAGCGCGCTCAAACCGGTTCTGAGACCTACCCAGCATCCTGTGCCACGAGCTTCGGGGGGGGCAAACAGTAATTACTCATCTCCATCCACTACAGAGGTTAAACAAAGCTTAGGCACAGCGCCAACATCACCTTTTCTCGACCAATTTACATCGCCTGAAAAATGACAAGTTCAAACTTCAATTTTTTTTATTTAACTCCAATAATTATACAATCTATCCGTTAANAATCTATCCATTAAGTGTGGATAATAAGTACATTTTGTGGTTTACATATAGAAAAGGAAAGAGAACTTGTCGTGGTGAGCATGTTCCAATGAACATGCTCAATACTTATTTTAACTGCTTAGTGATATGCAGTTAAGTGTTGAATTATTCAAATCTGGTGGGTAAATCTGATGGTTTAAATCTGTTTAACCTCCTGATTTCTCCTTCGTCGTCGAACAGTTTTTGTGCCAAGTCGTTCGGATGGGCCTGGAGTCTGATTTTATACTTTTTGCTGTTTTTTTATTTCCTCTCGTACTGTTGATACATCTAGGTCCTTGTGTAGTACCGTGTTCGGCACATACCACGGTGCGTTAACTATTATTCGTAATACTTTGCTTTGAAATCGTTGGAGAATTTCTATGTTTGAGTTACTGGCTGATCTCCACAATGGTATCCCGTACGTCCATATCGGTTTGAGCATGGTTTTGTACAGTAAGATCTTGTTTTCTGTCGATAGCTCCGACTGCCTTCCCAGCATCCAATACATCTGTCGGAATTTTATTCCGAGTTGTTTTCTTTTGGTGTGAATGTGTTTTTGCCATGTCAATCGTTTATCCAGGTGTATACCAAGGTATTTGGCGTCTTCTGCTTGTGGTACTTCAAAATTAAAACAATAAATGGATTCACTGAAATTCTCATTATTTGGATCAGAAATTTCTATCAGCTGTCTGCAAAGTCAACATTAAAACATTTCCAAATGTTAAGTTATACGCAGTTCTGAACGCTTGCAAAATTTTATGTTGCAACCTGACACAAAGACATCGAAAGCAACTGAAAAATTATTCACTGGCCTACTCCACGATTATCGTTACGTTTATATGTAACAACTCCTCGGAGCACAGCCACTCTTGAGAAGCTGATGCTCACTCAGTTGGTCAAGAACTTCCCCGTCATTTATGAAACTCTACACGTCATTACTGCATTCACAATGTCCTGGTACTGGGCCCTATTCTAAAGGAGCTGATACTAGTTAACCCTCCATGGTCTAAATATTTTAAATCCTTTTTAAAAGTATCCTACCATTTACACCTTCTTATTTTTCGACTACATGGTGTACACATCCCCACCCTCCCTATGTCTGCTACATATCCCACCCAGCTCTTTCTCCTTGACAATTACGTGAACGGTACAAATCAGCACAGAAACCTGAATAAAGGGCGATCCCCTGTTTATCAAACAGAAGTTCCCCCCTTACAAAATTGATCATCACGAGGATTAGCAATTACAACGTTTCATATCACCTTCATTTTGTGACGTGACCCATGAAAGCCGGAATATGACCATTGCTGGGCAACGGTTAGGTAAGCACATTCCCGTGGCAACGGATACGCTGGTAAAAGTCACACCGTTGCCACTGGATTGACACAATTTTCGTAGCAACGGATAAAACAGAGCAATGCACGCACTGTTGGAGGTACCGATCTCCCTTTGCTTTGCCCTGACTTAGAGCAGAGTCCGTAAGAGAGTTCAGTGTTCAGCTGTGGAGTGCTCACCAGCGGACAAATGAAGCTGAAGAAGTGACCGATTCGTAAATCAGAACCAAGTCAGTCACGCAGAAGAGAAGACACTCGTAGTCCACTAAGGAATGGACCGAGTCTTCAGCCAGTCCCTGAGTGTGATCTGTTAAAATTGGTTGTAATGGTAACAGACGTGCCAACAAAACCAATCATCTAATTCAGAACCCGTTATTATTAACCACGCAAACCCCGGGCACGTGACAATATTTATTCTTAAAGACCCGAAAATTCGGAGCTTCCCTCTTCCATAAGAAGCAATATTTGAAAATCTCCCTCCATATCCAGGCTAATACGGTACTGACCTCATGTCATGCTCTCCTGCTACTTCCATGTTTGGGTTCAGCACTGTGTTCTGACGTAATTTTTGAAGTGGTTACATCTTCAAAAGTGCATACAGAACCAACATAGACATGAACCAATGGCCAAGGCAGATACAACGTTATGTGAATTTCTGTACACGGCTTCTCGCCCATGAAATGCTGCAACAGCAAAAACAACTTCGAGGGGACGGAGTTCCGCGACTTGACTTGTACGGCGGCCACTTCTGTAAATACGAGTAGGGGCATCAGATAGCCGGTTAAGAGGTCTGAGTTCATTGGTTCAGGGTGTTACATAACAGGTCGCTGGCTTGACAAAACATTATTTTCTGTAGTACTAATATATTACGGAGAGGACATTCTTATTCTTAGTGGGGTGAGACTGAGTCCACTTGGTACTGAACCCACTGCTGTGCCAGCCCCAGATGATACATGATGGTGACTGTGGAGTAACTGGTGCAATGAAGATTGGCAGGGGAAACCGAAATAGTCGGAAAAAACATGCCCTAGCGCCACTTTGTCCACCACAAATCCCACATGACGTGGAAACGGACAGGGTAGTGCCGCAACTTGTCAGCAATGTGGAAAAGCAGCTGGCTGTTAATGCCGACGGAGGTCCATTTCATAGTTCTCGAAGGCAGAACAGAACTGCCCTGGCTCTCGGGAGGGCGAGACTGGTTTCCAAGAACCACGGAAGCCGCCGGGGGGATTTCTTTCACCCTACCTCTGCGTTCTTGTCTGTTGCGATAAGTAGAAAAGTTTGAGCCATTAAATGATGCGTTAATTAATGTAACAAGGAAAGTTTCGAGCGTAACAGCTAGGCAAATTTCCACTGAGGGCGGAGCTAAACCAGCATATACAATGGAACAAACTAAGCAAGAATTATGTACTTTCATTAGTTAATAATTCGTGGTTAGATTGTGTGACGGTGTATTTACGGCTTTGAACCCGTTCGCTGATCCCCAATATCTCCCACGCATTCCAGAGATGGAAGTTGAACCTGGTGTACCATTTGTACGTACTTTAGGTTTCACGAGCGCCATCGCTTGCAGGTGGGAGCAGAAGAGCAGTAACGTGATGGCTCGGCCTACACAGGAAGGGTGCGGTAAGGGTGAGATTTGCTCGCCCCCGGCCCGTGTAGCAAGTGGTGACGTCGGTGAGGTCATCACCCCCGCCAGCACGGCAAGTGGCGGTACCGGCGAGGTTCGATTTCTCCCCGCCTACCATAACAGAGACCTACGGTTTAATTTCAGGAAGAAACCACTGTGTTATACCGCACAACATTTCTCTCACTTGATACCATGCTTTAGCATTACATTTACATTGACAATCCTAGTGATTATGAATGATTAGAGTGTCTTTCTCTGTTACAATTGTCCATTGTAAGTAAAATACCGAATTGACCGAAAGTATGTATTACCTTCTTAGCAATTCTGATGGCCTCAAGTTATGTGACCACCGTTATTCGTTGGACATATAACTTAGATTTTATTTGGTAATGTCTGAATTCGTCGGTCACGGTGGCCGAGCAGTTTAAGGTATGTACTTTCTTCGCTCATTCGGAAGCCGGGATCGTGGGTTCGAATCCCACACAAAGCATGGATTTTGGTATGTGTTTATTCTATTTGTGTTGCCCTGTGTTTATGTAGAGAGCTTGAGACGAGCTGATCACTCGTCCAGGGAGAACTACCGTCTGTAAATGATCATGAAACTGATCATGGCTGTAGAGCCAGTGAAAAAAAAAATGAATTTTCATAATAAGTCTCAGATCCTTCCGACCTACCTAGGTTCAGAGCTAGAAAAAGGAGCATTAAAAATAAGTAACAAAATAAGCCCCACAAGCGAGCAGAATGTGCCGTAAGCATGGTTGCAATTTTGATTATAAAAAACAATGGCTCGTTTCAAACTAGCATTAAACAGCAGGCCGACAGAAATAATGGGTTCCACCAGGCGCATAGCTGACAATGAGTAGCTGTGTTATAAAACAACAATGACCTACAACAGATAATGGCTTTCGGTCTGGATAGCTTTCTTTTAAAATCATATTTTATAGAGACGAGAGACTTTTTAAGGACGTCGATTTTTCGTGTCGAAATTGTAGGCAATATTTTGTTGTCACGTGTATGCATGACTGATACAGAAGTCCAGAGGAGTCACACTTACAAGTGCTATCCGTTTATTTTCTGTCAGATATGAGGTTCTCACGGTGGACACTGTGAAGACTATCTTCTGAAATGTGATGCCGTGTAGTCTGTGCATGCTACTTGCTTGGCCCGCCTACTCTTCGGTCCCGAAGATGAAAGCAATTTGTACGAAACTGCATGGCCCCACATCCCAGAAAACAGCACTCTCCTACCTCCTGTATTTTCTTTTCGTCGGGGCAGTGTTAATGAACTACACAGCCTTATGCTTTTTAAATGCGAACCCTTCTTCATGGATGTCCCTTTGGTTACATCTCCTTCTGTCTATGGTAGACCGCGCACCGGCATGCGTCAAGATATGTAACAGTCAAGACACGATGTCTGCGACATGACGCAGAAAAGGAGCACAGTTGAAACGGATGGGATTATGAAAACCGCCGGACACCGGTCTGAGTCATGATGCTGACGAATCACGAATGAAACAGACTGCGTCTTTTGTCCCATGTCTTGATGCTTGTCTTGACGCAGTTGGTGTACGGCCGCCCTAAGACGTCACAGGTACAAATGTAATGGGAAAGGGTCTAATCCATGCAAAGTTAAAAAGAAGTGCAAGAATCTGTAACACACAGACACACAGGTCGTCTCAGTGCTGATGAAAAGTGGAAAATAAACGGCAGGAAGAAATCCACAATTCCAGCTGCTGAGATTAAATTCATCAGATGGCCATGAATAAAGCCCACATGGCGTTTGCGCGACACCAGATGCGTTTCGTGTGTGAGAACTTCAACATGACCACTCTTTATACCGCATGAAGATGATGCTGAAACACGCTAACTCACAGAGAACCAATTCGAAGCCGCCGGTTGCGGATTATACGTAGTTACAAATGCACAATTTCAGCACAGACTTTTAACTGGCCAAAGCTGAACACATTCTGTGTGGGTATCAGCAGATGTGCACTGCTGAAGAAACAAAGCACAGCACTGTGGTATTCAAAATATTGTATTTAAGCGTCATACTGTGACTGAACGTAACACACACAATATGACGCTTAAATAAAATATTTATAAATATAAAAGCGCATGTAAATATATGAGCCTCAAACAAAAGTTGTTATTAGGTATTGCCCATATATAGAATTCAATAGAACATGTCTCAAAGAAAACTTATAACATAAAGCGCTCAATAATGATAATAATAATAATAACAATATTAATAATAATAATAATAATAATAATCTGAACAATGTAAAAAACGGTAAAGCTCTGCCTATGTTTATCTAATTAAGCATTACGCCATGAAGGTGTATGGGGGAGTGGATGTATAGATCCATATTTTCTTGACCTGCGCACTAGCAGAAGGTGAGTGTTAAGATTCACGCCTTTACACACACTATTGTGTGTGTAAAGGATAAGAGATGTTCGGGTTTGGATTCAAAGCAAATTTCATTCTTTTTTGAACTCAAACGTAACAAATCCAAAGGGTCCGTAAGAAATGAATTGTATAACTGAGGTACAGAAATTTCTAGTCTTGCCTAATCCCCTTCTCAAGGAACTTTCAAGTTGCCATTTTTAAGAGGTCCTCCCATGCAGAAGTTTGCATTCATTTCTTCGCCGGCCATGTCCAGCCATGAGAATGCTCCTGATCTCAATCTTCGTCGCTACGCAAGACGCTAATAGCCTATTTCCCTTTCACACCATTCACCTTAGGTCGTGAGTTCCAATCCTTAAAAATCTGCCTTAAATGCACAAGAGAACATTTCACGACCACGCAAAACATGTGGTAAAATTGAGTTTTTTAACAATCATTTTTAGTCTTTTCTAAATCAGACGAAATGGCATATGCTTCTTGAAACTCAACACCATTCGTTTCTTGAATTTGTATGTCTTAATTTAGGGACTTGGTGGAAAACCGGAGAATGTGCAGAGACAAACATTAATACAGCGAAATTCAAGACCTCATTCTGGTTAGTGGAGAGTGAGGATAGCGCTGCGTTTCTATATTTCGCTGTGGGCCTTCATCGCAGACACGCAGCAAAATGCTGCACCGACTTGACCTGTTCCGCGTGGTATCAGGAGGCTTTCACGGTACCACTTTACACGCTGCCATTGATTTCCGATGGTAGTCGTTGCTGGAGGGGGGTGGCAGGGCACCATGTTACTGCCGCCGGCGGTTAAAATGGCGGGAAACAATCCAGTGAATTGTCAGGACAAGCACCTCCACAATGCAGCGTCCCTGGTGGGATATTCGTAAATAAAAATTAGAGGCACATAACCACAGCGTGTTATCATGTCAATGATAGAAAAATAACGGCTTTTTCAGAGCATATAAATCGAAATAAACGCCCCGAAAAGGAAAGCTCGGCGGTTTACAAAATCCAGCCACTGGATTCTATCCTGAGCCAAGCGAATCGAACCTACATATGTGATGTATTTCAATATTATTGTGCATCCACGCAATGGAATAGTTATGGCTGACGATGATAGAGAAGTAGGACAAATATATGTATACAAATAAGTATTTTAATATCATACTGTCATTGATTTCTCGGGCACGCGGTAGCGCAGTTTGTTGAGACAATAACACTATTCCGATCCATCACGAACGCACCAGGGTAGGTATCCAACCACACCCTACATACAGATCTAAAAACTCCTTACGTAACAGAATTCTACCGAGAAAACAGCACCAAGTACTTCAGCAGACTAGAAAATCACTCCAACCCATTTCTTCAACCACTACTACCTCACCAAAATCGAAGACTCAAAAGAAGCTGGCCATCAGATCTAACGAACTGAGGAAAACACCACTGGATGTTTATTCCGCACACACCAGAAGAGTGTACAGTAAACATTTATTAAACTCTACACCAGTCAGCACACTGACTTATAGACTGTACAGTCTGATTGTCAATAAAGGCGAGAAATAAAAAAATATGCTGTAAACCGGAAGGTCGGGGGATCGAATCCCGACGAGGTCACCGGATTTTTCGATTGACCTAACCATTCCAACCGCACTACGGCCCTGGGGTCGACTCAGACTCTTAACAGAAATTAGTACCAGGGATCTTCCTTAGGGTTAAGGATGGCCGGCGCGTAAGGCTGACAACCTTACCGGTATCTGTCAGCCGATTGTCTAGAAAATGTGGAGCTTCGGCGTCTCACAACCTTATGGACCTTCATGGTATGTTATAGGGATAGCGTTACCCTCACCATTCATTTCTAGGTCGCCCAAATTATCTTCTCTTAAAGTTTAACTGTGAAAGTGCAGTAGGCTTAGAAGTCTCTTTGCCTCCATGCGCGCTATATGCCTCAGCCCTTTATGAGTTAATGCCCCTAACAACAATGAGTCAAATGTATAAAGATGAAACTCCCAGTAATAGAAATTTCTCTACTCCCCTCCTACTTCATTCTCCCTAGGACCAACTACAACGTTCACAGATACCCTCAATCGGTGTGAGAGACAAACTGTCACGCGCATATGATAAGGAAAATGATATATTTTATATACTTTAATTTTAATAGTTTTAGATGTGATATAGGACGTACTGCAATGAATAAACAAACATTACTTTATTTCAATCCGCTCATAATTTAATTGTAAAAATAATTTCGAATTCTTGTCGCTGTCCCGTTGGATCACGTATTCTTTCTTATGCAGCCATTGATTTTCAACACTTCTCTCACCCTGCGTCCCACCCGCCATTTGGCCAGAAGTATATAATGCCACTACTGCAAAAACAAATAATCTCACCGAGCAAATGGCTTAGTTTACAAAGCTTTCGACTTGAATACTGGACAGCTAGATCCGAATCCCGGCTAGGCCACCGGCTATATTTTGTCGTTTTACTCAGTTCCTCCAGGCGCATGTCGGGATAGTACCTTAAAGTAACCCACGACTATACACTTCAATGTCCTCTCCAGTTCATCGTTCACGTCGATACAGGCTGAGTTACTGACGCTTTGTTAATGAACAACAAATAAACAAAAAACTCTCTTTGCGGAGAAGC
Organism: Cryptotermes secundus; assembly: GCF_002891405.2. Classification (NCBI taxonomy): domain Eukaryota; kingdom Metazoa; phylum Arthropoda; class Insecta; order Blattodea; family Kalotermitidae; genus Cryptotermes; species Cryptotermes secundus. Next base: position 306,298 of record NW_019734980.1, on the reverse strand, counting down.
ATATTTTATAATCGTTATTTTAATATTATATTAATGATCAATAGACTTGCTTGTGAATTCAGAGATTGTAATAATTTGTTGATAACACCACGTCATGTGTTAGTGACTAGATACAGGGTTTGGACTGATTATTCAATTTGTTGAAAGCTTTCTGGGGTTTCTCTATTGCTGCATATGTAATCATTGCCGAGGTAAAGTGTTTACAGAAACGTTGCCTAGCAACGACCGTCTCTTCGAACTCCGCTATTCCGTCTTTTGGGTGTCAATTCTGTGAAACCAATATCATTCTGTTAGCAGAAACAAGATTACAATGCAGAATTCATGATAAGTTTGTACTTACAATGCAGGGGCGTTCTTGTGTGACTGAATCAACAGTTATTTTAGAGACCTCACATCCCGCCTATCCGACCGTTAACTTCCATCAGTGGGAGGCGTCCCACTGGCTGGGAAATACTGATTTATTTTATCTAACTATGCTTTTCTATAAAGTAGAACCTCTGCGAATAGAGACATTCGCAGAGCAGACAGTAAATACGCCCATAAAAAACAAATAATGGACTCGGAACTCATCCATGGTAGACAAAACTGAGGGGGAAAAGGGGGAAAATCATGATAAAAGGTAGAAAGAAATAATCAACAAGCAGGAGCGCCAGGTTAAGCGACATAGTGACAGGTCAGAGTCGAATAAGACTCCCCTACCCCTCCTGCTGCATAGTTCACCAAAAGAATGAGACAGCAGTTTGACAGACTGGCAATACCGCACGTGATCACGGAGATCTGCAACATGTTAGTTTTAACTTAACACTCACATGGCTGCTGTTCGCCTCAGAAAAACTTACTACAAGTATATTCAAATGAAGAGGTTTCTGAAGATTTCGACGTATTTGCAGAGAGTGAGTCCACTCTGTTCATTAGAAGAACCACCCGTACCGTAATAAATCTGGCTAGATCTGTCTCTATCGCTAGATTTTCAGATCGTCTAAGTTAACATCCCATTCAAGGCTTAGATGTCTGCGTGTAGGTAGCGGCCTTGCGACGGGCTGATCCCCCGTCCAAGGAGACCCAGCGACTGTGTATGGGATTAAGAATCCGAGAACGCGATCAAGGTCCAACAAATGGCTGCAGAGCCATAGAGAGATAGATCTGTGCTAACATCATTACAGGAATCGAAGCGAACTGATTCAAATTAATCCAATACTTATTTGCCATTCATAACTTCCACCGGCCTCGGTGCACACGATGTGTAGTAAGGGCATGGCCCTAGGCCACTTAAACATGGGACTGCGGGTTCGAATTCGTCACGAGTCATAAATGTTTGATCTGTTGTTGCTGTACGGTACAGATTTACAAAGAGTCCGTCTTCTATAGGTTGCCTTACTAAGGATTTCGGAAACCATGTAGAACAGAAGCAGTCTATATTCAGTAGGATGTAGAGAGGAAGTAGTATAAAATGAAATGTAAGAACGAAGGAGACGGAAGGGGAGACGAAGATGTAAGCTCTAATGAAGGTTACAGATTGCTTTCATGTCAAAGTGTACAAGGGAATGCTAACTTAAGAACTGTACAGTTACTCGAACGCAGCCCATACAAATTATTCCATTATCTCTTGTGGGCTACCTTAGTATGCACTTACTCACTCCGCATCGAAACAGTATTCCTTCTTGCCCTGGCGACCTTGTAGAAAGGGATAATCTGAAATCGGACATTCACCCGTGGCCTCTCACAATCACCACTGAGACCATACACGTACCTCATGATCACTACGCACTTCCCTGTGAAAATACATTTTGTGATTGTGCAGTGAAATTCTAGACTAGTCCATACTGAAGGCTACTTTATAATTCGCCCATAAAGGCATTTGTATTGTCACTTGTTAGACTGACTGTAGATGGGGGTTTGATTGGTAATTGGATCTACTGGTCATTTACAGAATGTAACTACAAATAACTACGACAGTCTCGCTGAGTTACACACTACAAAGATCGCTGTAACTGCAACAAGTATAAGTCTTCTCAGTCTTCACTAGCCGTTGCTTGGTAGCGCCTGCCAATGGCGGACGTTCCCCTTACTCTGGGTTCGCGGAACTGTCCCCGGACTCAGCTACAGCAACTCTCGACTGACTGGCTAACAGTCACTCACCAACCAACCCACTCCATTCAACTCACTGACTGTCCTGTTTCAACATGTCAGCAAGGACCGCTTTTATTATTTGTGATCCTGACACAGTCAGAAGTCGCATTCTTCACACTTACCAGCCTTTTCCACACTCTAAGCCGAAACATATAGAGCCCAGATTGATCTTACGCAATACTGGAACCGTCAGTATTTCGGCCACAGCTCCTATGATATATCTGGTGCGAGGGTGAGCATCGCCACCGAGAGTTTCGGAGATAACGGAAGTCAGCATACTGACGTCCTACAACTGCGAGGTGCAGAAACCTAGAGCCCAGATTGGTCTTTCGTAATACTGGAACTGTCAGCATTTCGGCCACCTGGTGCGAGGGTGAGCATCGCCACCGAGAGTTCCGGAGATAACGGAAGTCACCATACTGATGTCCTACAACTGCGAAGTGCAGAATGCTAGCAGCTATACAGAATGTAGCCACGCGAAACGGGGCTC
>NW_019734980.1:293176-300758 GCF_002891405.2 Cryptotermes secundus | reverse complement strand
CCAATATCATTCTGTTAGCAGAAACAAGATTACAATGCAGAATTCATGATAAGTTTGTACTTACAATGCAGGGGCGTTCTTGTGTGACTGAATCAACAGTTATTTTAGAGACCTCACATCCCGCCTATCCGACCGTTAACTTCCATCAGTGGGAGGCGTCCCACTGGCTGGGAAATACTGATTTATTTTATCTAACTATGCTTTTCTATAAAGTAGAACCTCTGCGAATAGAGACATTCGCAGAGCAGACAGTAAATACGCCCATAAAAAACAAATAATGGACTCGGAACTCATCCATGGTAGACAAAACTGAGGGGGAAAGGGGGAAAATCATGATAAAAGGTAGAAAGAAATAATCAACAAGCAGGAGCGCCAGGTTAAGCGACATAGTGACAGGTCAGAGTCGAATAAGACTCCCCTACCCCTCCTGCTGCATAGTTCACCAAAAGAATGAGACAGCAGTTTGACAGACTGGCAATACCGCACGTGATCACGGAGATCTGCAACATGTTAGTTTTAACTTAACACTCACATGGCTGCTGTTCGCCTCAGAAAAACTTACTACAAGTATATTCAAATGAAGAGGTTTCTGAAGATTTCGACGTATTTGCAGAGAGTGAGTCCACTCTGTTCATTAGAAGAACCACCCGTACCGTAATAAATCTGGCTAGATCTGTCTCTATCGCTAGATTTTCAGATCGTCTAAGTTAACATCCCATTCAAGGCTTAGATGTCTGTGTGTAGGTAGCGGCCTTGCGACGGGCTGATCCCCCGTCCAAGGAGACCCAGCGACTGTGTATGGGATTAAGAATCCGAGAACGCGATCAAGGTCCAACAAATGGCTGCAGAGCCATAGAGAGATAGATCTGTGCTAACATCATTACAGGAATCGAAGCGAACTGATTCAAATTAATCCAATACTTATTTGCCATTTATAACTTCCACCGACCTCGGTGCACACGATGTGTAGTAAGGGCATGGCCCTAGGCCACTTAAACATGGGACTGCGGGTTCGAATTCGTCACGAGTCATAAATGTTTGATCTGTTGTTGCTGTACGGTACAGATTTACAAAGAGTCCGTCTTCTATTGGTTGCCTTACTAAGGATTTCGGAAACCATGTAGAACAGAAGCAGTCTATATTCAGTAGGATGTAGAGAGGAAGTAGTATAAAATGAAATGTAAGAACGAAGGAGACGGAAGGGGAGACGAAGATGTAAGCTCTAATGAAGGTTACAGATTGCTTTCATGTCAAAGTGTACAAGGGAATGCTAACTTAAGAACTGTACAGTTACTCGAACGCAGCCCATACAAATTATTCCATTATCTCTTGTGGGCTACCTTAGTATGCACTTACTCACTCCGCATCGAAACAGTATTCCTTCTTGCCCTGGCGACCTTGTAGAAAGGGATAATCTGAAATCGGACATTCACCCGTGGCCTCTCACAATCACCACTGAGACCATACACGTACCTCATGATCAGTACGTACTTCCCTGTGAAAATACATTTTGTGATTGTGCAGTGAAATTCTAGACTAGTCCATACTGAAGGCTACTTTATAATTCGCCCATGAAGGCATTTGTATTGTCACTTGTTAGAGTGACTGTAGATGGGGGTTTGATTGGTAATTGGATCTACTGGTCATTTACAGAATGTAACTACAAATAACTACGACAGTCTCGCTGAGTTACACACTACAAAGATCGCTGTAACTGCAAAAAGTATAAGTCTTCTCAGTCTTCACTAGCCGTTGCTTGGTAGCGCCTGCCAATGGCGGACGTTCCCCTTACTCTGGGTTCGCGGAACTGTCCCCGGACTCAGCTACAGCAACTCTCGACTGACTGGCTAACAGTCACTCACCAACCAACCCACTCCATTCAACTCACTGACTGTCCTGTTTCAACATGTCAGCAAGGACCGCTTTTATTATTTGTGATCCTGACACAGTCAGAAGTCGCATTCTTCACACTTACCAGCCTTTTCCACACTCTAAGCCGAAACATATAGAGCCCAGATTGATCTTTCGCAATACTGGAACCGTCAGTATTTCGGCCACAGCTCCTATGATATATCTGGTGCGAGGGTGAGCATCGCCACCGAGAGTTTCGGAGATAACGGAAGTCAGCATACTGACGTCCTACAACTGCGAGGTGCAGAAACCTAGAGCCCAGATTGGTCTTTCGTAATACTGGAACTGTCAGCATTTCGGCCACCTGGTGCGAGGGTGAGCATCGCCACCGAGAGTTCCGGAGATAACGGAAGTCACCATACTGATGTCCTACAACTGCGAAGTGCAGAATGCTAGCAGCTACACAGAATGTAGCCACGCGAAACGGGGCTCAGCACTGCGTCCCAACTTGTCACTCCAGATGCTGCAAGAGCAACTGAAAGCAAAACCAAGGACCAGGTTGAGAAAGCAAGACAATACTGACGGCCATGTGGTGACATATCCACAGTGCAGCAAATCATGACGACCACGAAGACAGATGAACGATTCATCATCGGTGTGAGGATGTCTACCGTCTCGTCATGAGACAATACCAGCCGCCCTTCGCTGTACGTCCAGCTCACTTCTCACGTATCGACACGTCTAATTCTGTTCCTCCTCTGAAAGGAGGAACCAAAACGGAGAAAACCGCAAGTCAGAATCTGCTCAGGAGCCCAGACAGAGCTCGACACCGAGGTAACAAGGGTCTGTCGAGGTTCCGATCGCAGGGCAGCTCCATTCAGAGTCCTTTCTGTTTGGCACTGTCGCCAAAATAATGTCTTCTAGTTTGGGCGTGGCGAAAATTGCAAAAATGCCAGTATCAGCTTCGACAAATTTGCTTTTTCCGTATGTAACAATTCGAGAAAACCTCCACGACGTTTAAGCCAATTGAAACTTTTACTAAAATTGGCCCACACATCCCAATTTTTGTTTAAATCGGAAAACAATGACGGACACTTCATATGAAGATGTAACATATCTACAAGACACAGAGCTCTGGTGGCCGTCGGCTACTTGCATGTTTCTTGATTGATTTATTCTTCGACCCAGAAGATGGAGGTTATATTTCGCTCCGAGACGTCGGCGTTTTCCGAATTACATGGCGTTACAACTCAGAAGATACACTCTTCATAGTCGCAGCTGTGAGAACCTCCGTTACAAGACAATAACAATTTTCTGTATTGGATTTCTTATATATGTAATTTGTTTTGATTTGAGTTATGTGGCTACAAAACATGTTCTTCCTTTCAAATGTCACTGGAAACTTCTACTTGAAAGCTGCTGTTCTGGCGAATAAATCACATAAGAATTGGCTCAAGCTGAAAGGGCGATGAAGTAACATGTTGAAAACTTCTTTCTTTCTCCTCATTTCAATATTTCCTATGCTGTCCTCGAAACAGTTCCTTTTCTTTCTTCTTTCTTTCTCCATTGTTTTCCTTTCATCTTTCCTATCGTCTTTCCATTCGTTCCACCCTTTCGTTTTATTTCGCTCCCTTTCTGTTCCTGTTATCATTTTCATTCTTCTTTCCGTCCTTTTCTCTCTATCTGTCTTCCTTTCCTAAATACGTCCTTTCCATTCTTCACTCCGCACCTTTCTTTCGTTCACCCTTTCTTTCTTTTACTCCTTTCTTAATTATCCCATTCTTAAGGTGAATTTGTCAGTTCAGGGCCATGACACAGACACTTTGAGACGTAGCAAAACTTATCTCCCCTGCTTTGCGAAATCCCGTTTCATCTGTACTCAAAGGGACAGCAGGAAGGTGGTCAGTTTTCGCCTCCGTGGTCAGAAGTCACAAGCATCCCATTCGTCAGGCGCCGGCCGACGTCAGGTGAATTATGGCTCTCCGCTGCGGCTTATCTTACAGACGAGTCCCAAACTTATTGCAGGTGCAAAGACCTGTCATCCTGAGACCAGACTTTATACACATTTTCCGTCCCCTGAAGTCGTGCTCTTCTGACAAAAAAGCAATGCACACGATGTTAGCATAACAGTTTAGTATAACCATCCAGCTATGACGTCATCTGGTGTGTTCACGGACGGATAACGATTAACTCTCTTATAGAAAAAGCCGAGGCAAAGTTGCCCCTGTACTTAAGAAGCACCTATAAAGACGTGTGGAGGAGCGGATTTAAAATCTCCACACATTCATAACCTTCGCACGAGATGCAGGTGTGCTGTCAGCTTCACTGTCCCACCACCTATTTGTTAGGACGCTGGGGCAACAACGAGCCGATGCGGGCGAGGTGTAGAATCCTTTCTCTGCTGGGAATGAAAAGCCGAATGTCCAGCGCGTCTGCAACTCCGGCTCCTTCCTTTCACGGTGCTACAACTTATTAGGATTAGACAATATGGAAATTTACCATTCAAATATAATTCCGAGGAATGAATCCTTTCAACGCGGACTGGGATCCGTAAAGACCAAGCAAATGACCGCGCTGTCTAAAGCATGAACCGTATTTGCCCGCTCAAACGCTGGGATCGTGGGTTCGAATCCTACTCACGGCATAGATGTCTGTGTATGTTTATTCTGTGTGTAGGTAGCGGCCTTGCGACGGGCTCATCCCCCGTCAAAGGAGTCCTACCGACTGTGTACAGGATCAAGAAACTCAAAAAGCGGACAAGGTTAACAAAGGGCTGTACAGATATTGATGTATGGATGAACGCATGGAGGGACGGATGGACGAACGGATGGATGGATGGATGGATGGATGGATGGATGGACGGACGGACGGACGGATGGACGGATGGATGGACGGGTGGATGTATGGATGAATGTGTGGACGGACGGACGGACGGACAGATGGATGGATGAACGCATGGATGGATGGATGGATGGATGGATGGACGGGAGGATGTATGCATGAACGGATGGATGGATGGGCGGACGGACGGATGGATGGATGGATGAACGCATAGATGGATGGATGGACGGGTGGATGGATGGATGGACGGATGCATGGATGGACGGACGGATTGATGGATAAATGTATGGATGAACGGATGGATTGATGGAAGGATGAACGGATGGATTGATGAATGGACGGACGGACGGATGGATGGACAGCCGGACGGATGGATAGATGAACGGATGGATGGATGCATGGATGGATGGACGGACAGATTGATGGATGGATGTACGGATGAACGGATGGATGTATGGATTGACGGACGGATGGATGGATGGATGGATGAACGGATGGATTGATGGACGGACAGACGGATGGATGGATGGATGAACGGATGGATGGATGGATGGATGGACGGACGGATGGATGAACGGATGGACGGATGGATGGATGAATGGCTGAATGGATGGTTGGATGAATGGACGGATGGATGGACGGACGGATGGATGTATGGATGAACGGATGGATTGATGAATGGATGGATGGATCGATGGATGGACGGACGGACTGATGGATGAACGGATGGATGGATGGATGGATGGATGGATGAATGGACGGATGGATGGACGGACGGATTGATGGATGGATGTATGGATGAACGGATGGATGTACGGATGGATGTATGGATGGACTCATGGATGGATGGGTGGATGGATGGACGAGTGGATGTATGGATGGATGGATGGATGGACGGATGGATGGATGGATGGACGGACGGACGAACGGATGGATGGATGGATGGACGGACGGATTGATGGATGGATGAACGGATGGATGTATGGATTGACGGACTGATGGATGGATGGATGGATGGATGGACGGACGGATTGATGGATGTATGGATGAACGGATGGATGGATGGATAGACGGATGGATGGATGGACGAACGGATGGATTGATGGATGGACGGACGGATGCATGGATGGACGGACGGATGCATGGATGGACGGACGGATTGATGTATGGATGGGCTCATGGATGGATCGATGGATGGATGGACGGAGAGACGGACGGACGGATGGATGGACGGAGAGACGGACGGACGGATGGATGGACGGAGAGACGGACGGACGGATGGATGGACGGAGAGACGGACGGACGGATGGATGGACGGAGAGACGGACGGACGGATGGATGGACGGAGAGACGGACGGACGGATGGATGGACGGAGAGACGGACGGACGGATGGATGTATGGATTAACGGTCGGATGGATGGATGGATGGATGTATGGATGAATGGATGGACGGACGGACAGATGGATGGATGGATGTATGGATGAACGGATGGATTGATGGATGGACGAACGGCTGGATTGATGAATGGATGGATGGATGGACGGACGGATGGATGAACGGATGGATGGACGGATGGATGTATGGATGAACGGATGGATGGATCGATGGATGGACGGACGGATGGATGGATGGATGGATGGATGGATGGACGGATGGATGAATGAATGGACGGATGGATGTATGGATGAACGGATGGATTGATGGATGAACGGATGGATTGATGAATGGATGGACGGACGGACGGACGGATGGATGGATGGATGGACGGATGGATGGATGAACGGATGGATTGATGAATGGATGGACGGACGGACGGACGGATGGATGGATGGATGGACGGATGGATGGATGAACGGATGGATTGATGAATGGATGGACGGACGGACGGACGGATGGATGGATGGATGGACGGATGGATGGATGAACGGATGGATTGATGAATGGATGGACGGACGGACGGACGGATGGATGGATGGATGGACGGATGGATGGATGAACGGATGGATTGATGAATGGATGGATGGATGAATGGAGTGATGGACGGGTGGATGGATGGATGGATGGATGGACGGACGGATGGATGTATGGATGAACGATGGATGGATGATTGAACGGATGGATTGATGAATGGATGGATGGATGAATGGAGTGATGGACGGGTGGATGGATGGATGGATGGATGGACGGACGGATGGATGTATGGATGAACGATGGATGGATGGATGAACGGATGGATTGATGAATGGATGGATGGATGAATGAACTGATGGACGGATGGATGGATGAATGGACGGACGGATGGGTGGATGGATGAACGGATGGATTGATGGATGAACGGATGGATTGATGAATGGATGGATGGATGAATGGAGTGATGGACGGGTGGATGGATGGATGGATGGATGGACGGATGGTTGGATGGATGGATGGATGGAAGAATGGACGGACGGATGGATGTCTGGATGGATGGATGGAAGAATGGACGGACGGATAGATGGATGGATGGACGGATGGATAGACGGAGGGATGGATGGATGGAAGAATGGACGGACGGATGGATGGATGGATGGATGGACGGATGGTTGGATGGATGGATGGATGGAAGAATGGACGGACGGATGGATGTCTGGATGGATGGATGGAAGAATGGACGGACGGATGGATGTATGGATGGATGAGTGGGTGGATGGATGGATGGATGGACGAATGGATGTATGGACGGATGGATGCATGGATGGACGGACGGACGGACGGACTGACGGACGGATGTATGGATGGATGGATGGGTGGATGGATGGCTGGATGGATGGATGGATGGATGGACGAATGTATGTATGGACGGATGGATGTATGGATGGACGGACGGATGGATGTATGGATGGATGGAC
>NW_019734980.1:286011-292937 GCF_002891405.2 Cryptotermes secundus | reverse complement strand
TCCACTACAAATATCATAGTATATTCCAGGTTTCATAGATTATGTAGAGAGTTTAACAGAAAAATATATGCAAGAGTTTGTGACGTGCGAAATTTCGGAAATAAAATGTCTCGTATAAATATGTAATACGCTATCAGATGCATTCAATCGTAAGATTTTTTTGTTTTATTTTTGCAAATTTACAATGTACTCCATAGTAACAATATGAGTAATTAGTAAATGGTTTAAATTTCAGAGGCTTGTGATGGGTACCGTTCAGTAATGGTTCTCCGTATGGTCACACTTCATCGAGAAGGTGTTCTGGCCAGATTTCTTTCAGTCTTCTCGTTTCTAGGGGCTGAGTGAATAGGTCACTTATGAGCTGGTTTACATGCTCTGTTGTTCGGTCTTTGTATCTGCTTATGTTTGACTTGATTTCATCTTGTATTGATGGTATTTTGAAGTCTTCTTGTAACGTTTTATTAGAGACGTACCATGGTGCTCCAGATATCATACGGAGTGTTTTGGATTGGAATGACTGTAGAATTTTGGTATTTGATGGTTTACTACAGCCACATAGTTCTATACCATATGTCCAAATTGGTTTGATTATGCATTTGTAAATGATTAGTTTATTTTCCAGAGATATTTTGGACTTGCGGTTGAGTAGGCAGTACATATTTTTGATCTTTAGATCAAGTTGGCGTCTCTTCGCTTTTATGTGCGTTTTCCAGGTCAGCTTCTCATCTAGGTGGAGTCCGAGGTATTTGACCTCTGTTTTTACTGGTATAGGGTTGTTGTTTATGTTAACCTCAGGGCATCCACTTTTTTTTGTAGTGAATGTTACTTGGACTGATTTGTTGGTATTGACGCTGATCTTCCATCGTTGTAACCATATGTGAAGGGTGTCGAGATGGTACTGCAACTTTTCAGATGCTCTTCTTGGATCTAGATCTGACGTTAGTATAGCAGTATCATCTGCGAATGTGGCAATTAAGGTATCGTTAGTTTGCGGGAGATCAGCAGTAAATATTAAGTAGAGGAACGGTCCAAGCACGCTACCTTGGGGAACTCCTGTTTTTATGGGTTTATAATCGGAAAGGTCATCGTCTAGTTTTATTTGAAGGTATCGATCATGTAAATACGACTTCAAAATAATATAGAATCGTTCAGGTAAGTATGTTTTTTAATTTATATAGGAGTCCCGCATGCCAGACCTTATCAAAGGCTTGCTGTACGTCTAGAAATACTGAAGCACAGTACTCTCTTCCTTCAAGGCTGGTTTTAATTTTATTGATAATTCGATGGCATTGCTGGATTTTTGAGTGTTTCCTTCTGAACCCAAATTGATGGTCAGGTATTAGTTCATTTAGTGGCGCTGCTTCTTCAATTCTCTTAAGGAGGAGCCTTTCGAAAAGTTTGGACATTATTGGTAGTAAACTTATCGGTCTATAAGAGTTCGTTTCAGTTGGAGGCTTTCCAGGTTTGGCTACCATTATGACTTGTGCTAGTTTCCACTGAATGGGATAATGTCCAAGTCTCAGTATACTATTGTATATAGTGGTCAATAGGACTACTGCTTTTCGTGGTAGATTCTTCAGCATGTCTCCGACTATCAAATCATGTCCAGGAGCTTTGCGGGGATTTAAGAGTTTTATTTCTTGAAATACTTCTGTCGGTGAGATGGCTTTTATTGGAAGTGACAACTGGTGGGGAGCATTTAGGAAGTCTTCAATGCCAGAGTCGTTATTGCTTTGCTCTTGAGGGGAACTGAAAACATTTACTAGGTGTTCTGCGAAGGCTGCCAATTTTTCAGTGTTAGAACGTGCCCATGTCCTATCAGTGTTTCTTATAGGTGGAACGCTTATGACTGGTCGATGAAATTTCTTTGTTGCTTTCATAAAGAGTAATCATCAGAGGAAAGTTGCGTAATATACGTGTAAAAGTTCTCATTTTTTGCCTCTTGTAGAGCTTTCGTTAGGTTGTGGGTTACTCTATTTAAGTTTGTCTTGTCTAACGGATTTCTGGTTCTTTGCCAGATACGTCTAGCTCTTTTTTTCTCTGAAATCAGTTGTCTGATGTGGAGTGGTTTGTTTTGTCTTCTGTGGTTCATTCTGTGTATTGGGGGAGTAGCTTTCCATGAGGCATCTTGGATATTCTGCGTTAGGTATTGTATAGCTTCTTCAATTTCGCCGTTCTCTTTCATCCGATGATCCAGCCTGATGTTTTTATTTAGTATATCTCATTTCCGAAATTACTGTAGAGATTTAAATTATATCTGCACACCGAAAGTTGTTCGGCCAATTTACTTTTCGTTACATCCGTCACATAAGCCCCGGGCTTCACAACATAGTAAAATCCAACTAATGTTTTCTATTAACAATTAACTGAGTATTGTACAGTTATCCATATAAAGAGTATATAGCTATTGGTAGAGTTGTAGTAAGGACATTTACCTAGAGTTTTCCTGATTCACTTGCGCTCTCAGTATCTCTGATTGTACAGTTTCGTGAGTAGAATGAACGAGGAACATTGAACCAGAAGGTAGAGGTACTGACATATTGCAAGGCACCAACCCAGAATTTACCTGGAAGGGCTGATGAAAACCACGACAAATCTCAGTCAATACAGTCGACGTCCAGGCCGACATTCGAACCGGGTACTTCCCGAATAAAACTTATAGGCTAAGGCATAACACCTGAGTCAACTTGCTCGGTGCCTACAGTTTTATTCGAAATATATTTATAAAGCGAATACTTTACAAAAATCGCCCGGACGTTTAAGAAATTCACGCACATAATCAGCCACTGGTGTCTGTTCTGAGCCAAATGAATATCGGTCCACAAGTAGAAATAACTTCCTACCGGGCCCTGTGGCGTCTTTAATGCAACTCCGTTTGCTACAACGGACTGTGTCCACCGGAAATGAAGCTGAAGACCAATGAGTAACTGATAAATGTGTGCTGCATTTAGGTTCTCACGGCGGTAACCATGAACAGCACAATCTTCTGGGTTGTAGTTCGGAGAGAGCTCGATGTTTCGGAGTAACATTTCGCCTCCATCTTCAGGGCTGAAGAATTAGCCAAGCAAGAAACAAGTCGAAATGGGCGACGTTACCCGAATGAGCTTTGCCTTAACACGCATAACACGATTAATCTCTCTAAATAAAGTAGGGAGAAGAGTACAAATTACGATCATTATATAACTTCCTCCATCCTCCTCTTGCTGTGCTTCTTGGAGATCCATGAGGATCGTCGCATCCAAATTGATTAGCCGTTTTCCCCACAACTGTGATAACATCAGACGCCTTTTCTCATAAAAAACAAGTTCCGATTTAATTAATTGATGAAATTAATTTGAGAAGATCTAGCTGATTAAATTGTTTCCACTTTTTGAACCATCAACCGCTGTATGCAAAGAATGCTTGTATTCCCAGGAGAACATTGGCCGTTTTTCCTCTGCAAGTATTGCTCGACAACTCGGTTCCGCTCTCAGTTCCCAGGAACGAAACCAGCCTTCCGTGTGCTTTGTTATTCGATGTCTCCAACAACTATACAACCCCAGTCTCCTCTTTTCTGTGTTCCCTGCAGTAAACCCGAAAATAACATCTTGCATTTCAGTTCTCACGGTTACTGTACCTCTACTGCCATGTCAAGGAAGAAGGTAAACTCGTCCCGCGTGGCTTATCTAAATAGCTATGCTATAAGGGCGTATAGGAGATATGGAGGCAAGGCTCCGCGCACTTAGACCTGAACAGTAGTTGGTTGTGGCTGGACATTTACGCACACAGATCGCTTTACAGCTGGGAAAATATGATACATTACCCACTGGAGAGGAGACAGGGTGCATCTTACGAGTGCAGTCGATCTATGTTTGGTGGCGAAAAGTAAATCCTTAGCTACTGTTAAGAATCGAACGCTAATCATTCACTTTCATGATTAAAAGAAACCATATTACAAAGGGCCTGCCGGTTGGCTCAAGAGTCTAGAACTCTTTAAGACTCAAGCAATTACGGAAAGTATTTATTTACGGAGCGAAGTTTTCTTCTGCAGTAACAGCGCTGTCGGTATAGCGACTGGTTGCGGGCTGGAGGGTCGAGGGAACGGAGTTTGAATTCCGGTAGGGGGGGACACTTTCCGGGTCGTAAAACGGCTGGGGAGTGAAGCTGTCCACTCACCTCCAACAAGTGCCGAGGTCATGAATACGTGGATCTAGACATCCACTCCCCCACATGGCTTCTTAGAGTAGAGCTTAATTAGTTAAGCACAGGGGCAACTTGCAAATAACAATATGCAGATAGTAATTATTACGTTTTCGCTCTTTACCTCATTTTCTTTCTCTCATGCACATCCGTGCTGAATGGACAGCAATCCCGTTTCTTACTCTGTGGATACTGGGTTCGAATCTATTCCCGCAGACATGATGGCACTGTGACTAAGGGTTTTCAGTCCCGAAGTGAATTCTAGGAGACTGCCTCAACCAAGTCGGTCCGTATTCCTTTCAAATTCATCACTAACAATAAACAAAATATTGGAGACTTTACAATATCTGCAGTCGTCCGGTAACACGCAATCAATCCAGATCTAGGTACTTTCTTCTGGCAATTTGCTAACGTGGAGGGCAGTAAGAAAGTCCAAAACTGGAGTACTGAAGTTTGAGATGACTGATGACTGCATTAATAAAGCATAACATTTTCCTATGTCTGGTTGTGTCTATATGAAATGTGTGTACAGATCTTCTGAATAAATAGTTTTGGTAAAACAAATCTACTTCTCTGTTTGAATCCCAGTAATCTGAACGACTTGACAGTCCGAACACACCAGTGCTCCAACCGTTTCGGATTATCGAGGCTGCTCTCTATTTAAATGATAAATACAAATACATATCCCGGTACAAATGAATTGGGTTGAACAGCCTCTGATATTCATAGAAACGCCATACCAAATACTATGTAAAAAATTTAAAATCCGTGATTAATAATTTTGTCGTCCCCAGACTTTTTCATATTTGGATTTTACAAGTATGTTATATAGAGCAGACGTGATTTCAGTTATGGGGAACATAGATACTGGTAAACAGCAATAATCCTGCTTCAGGGTTCTGGAGATCTATAGAGGCGCCGAAAGGGAACAGGTTCTTTAGTTCTGTAAGACTTTGAGCAGAGGTCAGTGGACTGTGACAATACTGGGCTCCCGGGTGCAGCAAACGGGGTGCGCTGTCAACATAGATCCGCTCCTCGCTCTGTTACATGAGAAAGCATTCTGCTGCACTGAAATGAAACTGGAAACAAAAGTTATGGAAAGAGCATCACAAAAGAGAACGTTAGAAAATTAAACAAGTGTTACAGGCAATAAACAATTCAAACACAGCAGCGAGTCTTTCCTAACATTACAAAATAAATTAAGGGTTTTATGCGTTCCTTGCAAGTTAAGTCCTGTCTTCCGAACGCGTCACATCCGAAATTACCGAGCAGGGTGGTCTGCAGGTAACGCTCTATACCTATGTTCAGGAGGTGGTCGGTTCGAATCTCAGCAGCGACACCGGATACCCTGACTGAGTTATTCGCAGTTTTCCTTGTTCACTCCAGGAAAGTGACGGGACAATACCTCGAATATGCCCTGAGAACTTCCAAATCTTCGTTCTTCTACGCTATCCGGTGTAGAAACTGAGACATGTCGCTCAGTAACCCAGCAAATGTCCTAAATTACAAGCTCAAGTCAGCGAAATTTGGTACTGGAATCCTTAGATTCTGCAGTGCATGTTTTTACACTAAATTTCGCAAGGTAGGGCATGCGGTAGGGTAGTTGGTTGAGGCACTATGCTACAAGCCGGGGGGTCGCGGGCTCGATTCCTGATCAGGTCATTGCATTTTTCAATTGATCTAACCCTTCAAGCCGCGCTATGGCCCTGGGGTCGACTCAGACTCTAACAGAAATGAGTACCACGAATCTTCCTGGGGGTAAAGGGCGGCCGGCGCTTAAAGCTGACAACCTCACCGCCATCTGTGAGCCGAGTGTCTAGAGAGAAAGTGGGAGCCTCGACGTCTCACAACCGTATGGGTCTCTATGGCTTGATACAGGGATATTTTTACGTTTTTTAAACTTCATATGGTTAACTTAGTTTTGGTTTATATCTGTGCAGTGCACTTGATTTGAAGCTCAAATCAGATATCGATTTCTTAAAAAAAACGGCTCATCGTGGAAGTTTACATTTCGATGTACGGTATGAAATTCAGACCTCGTTACGATAGGCGACTTTATTTGAAACACTTCTGTATATAGCGATAATTTAACTAAACAAGGCAATACCGAAAACCTGCCTTCCCAACTTGAAGGTCGTCCCCCCTTCGGGGGAGGGGGCAAAGAGAAGTATGAAGATCTTCCTCCATCTTAGGTCCAAATATTCTTAGCACCCTGTTCTCAAACACTTTCAATTTGCGTTCTTCCCTTAATGCGAGAGACCAAGTTTGACACCAGTAGAAAACAACAAGGAGAATAATAATTCTTCATANCTACACTCCTACTACATACATAAGTACGGTGGTTATCACGAGGAAAAGCGTTAACGCGAATATTTGAACTTAATGAGGAGGTACGTGCAATTTTGACTGTTGAGCGGCATGAGTACGCGGATTTATTTGCAGATGGTGTATGGGTATGTAAGCTGGCATGTCTTTCCGATATTTTCGTACACTTGAATGAGCTGAACAGAAAGATGCAAGGTAGGAACTAAAATATTTAACTAATATGGATAAGATACAAGGATTTCTAAACAAGCTGAATTTGTGGATACAGAGAATTACAGAGGGTCGTTTGAGATGTCCCCGACTGTATGGTCACTTGCTGACGGCAATAAAGTGGTGATGGACACAATTAAAGAACATTTAGAAATGCTGCAGCAGAAATTCAATAAGTATTTTGGAGAGAGTGTACAAGATTTCGACTGGGT
>NW_019734980.1:274293-285846 GCF_002891405.2 Cryptotermes secundus | reverse complement strand
TTAGTTGATAATAAGCGCAGGAGCCGATTTCTGTTTAACGATAATAAAATAACAATATAATAATATTATAGTAATAAGTTGATCACGTTACGTATCTATATTAATTGTCTGATATCAAGCGCTTTTGAGAGGAATAACATTTTGTTGTGCCGTGTTGAGTCATGGGTACTTCATGGTGTGCCGCGGGTAGAAAAAGGTTGCGGAACACTGAACTAGAGAAACGCTGCTCGGATTTTCGGGAAATTTCTATCTGAATAATTTTGCGAAGACATTAGAGCCATTTCAATTTCCATTTCAGTCTAACATATCCAACGACATATATGCATCTCTGTATGTTTCTCGCTGAATACATGTCGGAAAGAAAAATTTTTCGAATCAAATTTCTAAATTAAAACAGAACACGCACTTCAATTCCAACACAATTTTTACGTTAAACTATCGGCTTTCGGGATAACTTCGAAGTGTACGTTAAACAATTTACATATGTTTAATTTTCGTTCAGAGTGCATAACAAAGAAGTCTTAAAACTGATCGTTTATTCGCTCAGCAGGTCTATGCAGTTTTGCCTTACCGTCGGTTTGGTTATCACTAGGGACCGGATTTTAATGCAAATGCATATTTCTTTCTTGCAACCAGAAAGTATGCTCGTTTGGATATATGTATGAATTACTTCATTTCTTAAATTTTGGACATGATTTGATGGTGCATATAAATACATATTTTGCCTGTTTTATGAATAAGCATCATATTTTCGAAGATCTCTATTTATACTGCATATTTCCCTTTTTAATTTTTAATATGTTTTAATTTTATGTTTTTAATTATGGTTATGTGTATACAATTTTTCTTTTCCGTATTAGAATATGCTGCATATTTGACTCAACATTTCGTCATGATTCATGTTTCTGATGCAATACCCAGGACGGGTCTTCCTCGATCCCTGTACTCGTAACTTGCCTCATCCGCGTACCATCAAAGTGGCCGCGAAGAGATTAGTCGAAAGCGTTCACATGTAGCCGCTATCAGCGTAATACTATTCAACCGATAAGGGGCTTCACTTATTTATTTCCTAAGTCTCCATGAGGTTCGTTACGCTTCTTCATTTGAAGCTGGGGGCCATTCACATTAGTGGTGACTAGTCTGTAGTTAAGTTTGTTTAGCTTTCTGTACTCATGCCGAAAGTGAAAGTAACTCAGAAAACTAAATTACAGCTGTATCAGCGGGAGTTCGAAGGAGAGATGATAAGTACGGATAACGAAATTCTTTATTGCCGAGCGTGTCAGAAAACAGTTGGTTGTGAAAAACGCTTTCAAGTGCTTCAGCATTTGAACACTAATTACACAAAGAGAATATTAAAATTAAATCCACGAAAAGTGCTCCTGTTCAAAAATTGCTTAGTGAATTTTCTAATAATAGTTTTTCAGTGTTTTCCTTTGATTTATGCGAAGCCTTTTTAGCGGCAGATATTCCGCTGTGGAAACTAACCAATCCTACTCTGAGAAACTTCATAGAGAAGTATACGCAGTGCAAAGTGCCGGATGAATCTACTGTGCGCAAAAATTACGTGAAGCAGTGTTACGATCTTACAATTGAAAGCATTAGAGATAAGATTCAACATAATTTTGTGTGGGTATCAATCGACGAAACACAAGATTGTGAGGGACAGTTTGTTGCAAATTCTATAATTGGATCCCTTAATAAGAATGAACAATCTACCCCACATCTTCTTGCGGTATAGCAATTTGAAACCACAAATAGCTCCGCAGTTTCCGGATTTTTTATCAGATCCATGAATTTACTATGGCCGAATGGCATTCAGTATGAGCGCGTATTGCTCTTTGTGACTGATGCCGCAAGTTATATGATGAAAAAGCCAGTACTGCTCTTAAAGTTATATTTCCAAATATGACACATCTGACTTGCCTTGCCCATGGGTTGCACCGTGTTGCAGAAACAATTCGTGCAAATTTTCCGCTTGTTGACAAGTTGTTGTCTTCTGTGAAGAAGGTATTTGTTAAGGATCCATACAGAAAAGAAGCCTTCAAAGCAGTAGCACCGAGCGTTCCACTTCCGCCAGAACCAATTTTAACGCGCTGGAGCACGTGGCTATGTGCAGCGAGTTATTATACCGAACATTTAGAAACAGTTATGAATGTCGTGAATATATCTGATCCCAAAAGTGCAGCATCAATTCAAATTGCCGAAGATGTATTAAAAAGCGCAGAACTAGAAACTAATCTTTCCTATATATCTGCTTACTTCTCTCGTCTTCCTTCCATCCGCCATTTCCTCACTGAAGGCAAGCAACAGCAATATTACTTTGTATCAGTCGTTAAGTGTGTTCAAAACCACTGTTTGCAAATTGAATTCGGTTCCTGGAAGAGTAGGTGAAGTAGTGAAGGAAAAAGTACACAGCATTCTTTCAAAAAAATCCAGGATATGAACAAATTTTGTGAAATTGAAGAAATTTTATCCGGTAAACATACTGAACTGCCAAGTAAAATATCATTAACACTGGGCAAATAGCGGCTTTTGTACATGCGCCCCTAAGTTCCTGTGAGGTGGAAAGAAGTTTTTCCCGCTATAAGGACATCTTACGAGACAATAGGAGGCGACTAACTATGGAAAACCTAGAACATTTAGTAATTGTGAACTGCAACAGAAGAGAAGTTGAAAGTTCGAAGAGCTAAATGTGAGTACCAATGGTTTTTCTTAATTTGTAATGAAATATTTTGGCTTTGGTGCATGATTTATATTTAAGTATAGCTTTTTATTGCAAATGAACCATTCAGTGATTACATAAAATGAACTTAAATATTGATTTGGTCTTAAAATAATGTAAAATCAATTTTAATATTTGGTATAATAGTTGATGTGCATATTTTAGTGCATATCTCGGAAGTTTTTCATGCATAAATGCATACATATTTAAGGGATTATAAGGGCATAAAAATCCGGTCCCTAGTTATCACGAACGTGAATATACATGTACGAGTAGTGTGTTTATATACAGGACGAATTCACAGCCTCGATCCTTCCGAGGTTCCCTCAGCTGTATGCCCCTGTTAAGTGTGCACTGTATACAACTGAGACACGTTTTCGAACGTGTAACTGGGTTGATAGCGAGTCCACAGCTACGGCTTTTCAAGTAATTTATCATCTGTATTTATGTTATGATTTTACACTATATTTCGCTGATAAAACATTAGCATATACTTGGATTTCGCCGCGTTTAATCCTACAGCAGCCTTCTGACTAGCGCATATTGGAGACTCCCCGTTTCACTTCATGGCACTCCCATTCCCACTAATGAAGTAACATCAGCATACTCCAGCATGTATAGCACGTGAATGTAGTATAGTTTTATAGTATGTTTCGCTTTTCATTTGTGTTCTGTGTTTTGTTTCAACGTGTTTATGTGTGTATTTGTCTGTTGTCTTATTGTAGTACCACTGCCACCTGGTGAAAAATCATTTGCGGTTAAATAAAATAATAATAATAATAATAACAATAATAATAATAATAATAATAATAATCACCAGTAGAGACCAGAAGCTGATGTGTACCAGGCAAAAGGCAAACTTCTCCTTGTGCTTAGCGGGTCACGGTAGCCGAGTGGTCTAAGGTATGTACTGTCTTCGCTCGCTCGGAAGCCGGGATTGTGGGTTCGAATCCCACTCAAAGACATGGATGTTTGGTGTGTGTGCGTTTATTCTGTTTATGTTGTCCTGTGGTAGGTAAAGGCCTTACGACGAGCTGATCACTTGTTCAACGAGTCCTACCGACTGTAAAATGAGCACGAATCTGATCATCTGATCATCTGATGAGTTAAGAATTTGTTGCACCAAACTCCACACTGCTGATCTCAAAGCCTGAGGACGTAGCCCTTAGAGGAAACCGCTGGATCGAATTCCGTATGAAGTGAAACGCGTGGATAATTACTGCAGTGGGCTTCTACTTTTTCTTTGTAAAATATAAAAGAGTGGACTCCTTCCACTGCTGAGGCAATTCTTCCTTACAGCAAACAGAGTCAGTTCACGTATCTCATGATGCAATTCTGTACCTTCAGATTGAATGAATTCTCTAGGGAATGTGAAAATGCAAACATTTTGGTGCAGTGCTCTTTGAATGTTTGTGTAGTCGGCATTTCAAATAGAATAACAACAAAATGTCCTTATACAAAGACTACCCATTTCTAAATTACTGCATTCCGTTCATCTGCCTCAACGTATGCATTTAAACAGCTTGTACTTTGCTTTATGTAGTCCCTGTACGGTTGGCAAACGGGCAAATATTTGCAAACTTACTGTCAACATACAACATTAACGTCACTGTAAATATACAGGATAAAATGAAACGCAGTCTGTTAATACATGTAAAAATGGCCATCGTTTACATTACAAAGCCAGCTTGTAAAATCAACTTCCCTCAGGGAGACGGACCCCTGCATTTTACAATCCCTATATATACACAGTGGAACCTCGCTTAACGAGCACCTCTCATAACGAGTAATTCGCATCACGAGCAAAACAAATTGTAAAAAATGACTCGCTTAGCGAACGGCGTTTCGCATAACGAGTGACGAGAGGGGAAGTCCCGGACTGTGCGCTTGCTACCTCAGTCTGTGTTTACCACGCGTTCCGCTAGCATCTTAGTGTCGCTTGTGTTCACACATTATTCCAAACTTATGTTCAGACATATTATTTGTGATTTTTTTTTGTGCAAAGTTCAATAACCCCTGCAAAAATGTCCCCGGAGAAAAAGCCGCAAAAAGACAGCCATAAGATAATAAAAATAACCGTAGAAATGAAACGTAAAACCATTGAAAAGCGAGAACGAGGTGCGAGCGTGGCTGATCTAGCACGCACATACAATCGGTCTACATCAACGATTTGCACTATCCTCAAGAACAAGGACAAGATTAAGGAGAGAGATGCTTCACAGGGAGTGACAAGAATATCTACGCAACGGCTACGTATTCTCGACGATGTTGAAAGGTTGCTCCTCATATGGATTTTGTTCTGTTGTTTTCTGCAAATCGAATTCGCATTCCAGGTTGGTTCATTCCGCATAGAAGAAAAGATGTAGATGATTCACGCTCCTTACCAATGTATATATAATTTTCTTTGAATAAACATTATACATAAATTTTTTTGAGTATTTTTTCGGCATGGAACGCATTATCGTATTTTACATTAATTTATATGGGAAAATTTGTTTCGCTTAACGAGTGTTCCACATTACGTGTAAGATTCTGGAACGAATTGTGCTCGTTAAGCGAGGTTCCACTGTATTATAACGGATTTGCTCAAAGCATTGCTAGGTAACGGCTCGATAAACACCCGGCGATACGCGCAAGCAACAACGGGAAGACTGTTATAGCTCGCTGCTGGGCAGCAGTCAGCATGCCAATGGATTGGGGATATAGCAATCACGTGACTTGTGTTTCTGTGTGGGCAGTGCGGAGGCTATATTACGAGGATCTGTACCTTAGATTAGTTCAATGCAGTTGAGAGCACAAGAACAAGAATGAAGCATGTCCTTAGTGAACTGTGAAGATCAGTTGAGTACAGATTAGGACAGAGGAGAACAAAGTGATTGATGACGAAATAACAAGAAGACTTCATAGTGACTGGAAGTGATAGTTTCTGTGTTGAGATCCGTTGCCAGGACACGACTAGCGAAGACGGAGAATCCTAGTGCGTGTGCAACGGCGACGTGAAAGTGTGTAAAACAGCGACAGCCTTATAATTGAGTGTAATTAAGAGAACTTGTAACCGAAGTGCCAATACACCCAATCATCCGGCCCAGAACCCGTTACTTTCGTCACGCGTACCCCCATACATGTGAGAATATATAAGTTTAGTACTTATGGATAAGATATCCAGGCGGCAGTAAGAAGTATCTATGCCCCAGCCGGCATTACAGTGTCGACCTTTGCCGAACATTGCGTGAATATTCAAGGAACTCGTGATGTGATGTCATATTTGTAAGAACTGAACAAAGAAGGCAATAGGTGTTGAAGCCGTAGTTAGAAATGAAAATTGTTTATTTCGAAGGTTTATTACATTTGAGATTATTCAAAATAATATTCGGCTGCGTAGAATCTACAAGGGCATGATAATAAAATATATGTTACAAAAGTGGACTGCCCAGTGGAATGTCCAACGTCGAATTCGTGCATTCTGGCAGATCTTATTTTGTATTTGAGAACCCTGTGCATATTGGGGTCAAATTTTGAGTGAAAGAAGAAGCTATTAGTTGTTTAGAGGTGATAGCGACCATTATCATTATTTTCCATCGTCTCCTGTTGAAGAAAATGAGAAGTTAGATATTTATTATGAAGTTTGCTTTGGAACCAACCTTGTTGAAAACTTTTTTTCAGTTAGCAGCAGCAATGAATACTGCTATTCTGTCGCGTGAATTATCGTAATATAAATGTAACATCTTTCAAGGACTTTCAAATTTTGTTTTCACAGTTTGTCTTTTACATTTCAATGGGCATTATGCTAGGGTATAATTGTACAAACTTCAATAATATTACGGCAAATTATCTGCATTGGTAAGATTTGATTTCGCTAGGTTAGGTTAGATCAGCGTTTCCCAAACTGTGGTCCGCGGACCCCTGGGGGTCCGAGAGAAATTCAAAAGGGGTCCGCGGGATAGTTTATTTTCATTAAACTTTATCTTATCATGTTCCTCACACCTGGGATATTTGCAATGTATATTTCTGGCTCTTGAGGCCCATGGTTGAAGTAAAATTTAACGGGACTCTTGGTACCGTTACTTCTTCCCTTTGTAAAGCAGAGGTGAATAACCAACGATTTGTGTAGCTTTTTCCAAGGACATTTTCTTTTGGTCGGCCCATTGCATCTCAGACCCGTGTTTTAGGGTGGACTGCTGTCCTAGTACCTGCTGTCCGACCATTCTCCCCTCCTCCCCCACCAAATCCATCCCTCTTTGGTTGGGAATAAACCTGGGACCATTGACCACGTTTCTTATTCATTTCAGTGGGAGAGCGAACAACCCGTGTTTCTTTAGTTTTTGTGCAGTGAATTTTTATAATATTATACAAGTGTGTTTTTCTCGGTGTAATATTCAGTTTTTGTGCTTTTGTTCAAATAATTGAGTTCACAACGAAACTTCTGATTTTCAGTTTGTTCACGATCTTATTTAGATATGGATCGGTGGTTAAAGTGTGGATCATTGAAACGTAAGACAGACGATAATCCGAGTGGATCTAGTGTTGTCGAAAATAGTACCAGGGCAGATAAAGTTCCTTCCCTCAAAAAATCACGCAAATATTGTCCATCTTATTTGCAAATGGGATTTTCCGTTCTGAATAAAGACGGCGAAGACAGACCACAGTGTGTTCTTTGTTGCGAAGTGTTATCGAATGAATCTATGAAGCCGTCGAAGTTGAGACGCCACCTTGAAACGAAACATGGCGAATCAGTTAATAAGCCAATAGAATATTTTCAAAATAAGAAACTGCAACTTTGTGGTTCACAGAATTTAGTTAAGGACATTGTATGTGGAACGAAAAATGAAAAGGCTGTTCTTGCCTCTTACGAAGTCGCCCTTCTGATCGCTAGAAATGGACAACGCCATACAATCGGGGAAGATTTAATTTTGCCTGCTACAAAAACGATAACAAAGAACTTGTTTAGTGAAAAACATGCCAACGAGGTGTCTCTAATATCGTTATCTGACAATACTGTGAAAAGAAGAATCGACGAGATGGCTCAAAATGTGAAAGATATTTTGCTAGAACGGTTACGTCATAGTGAATATTTTGCGTTGCAGTTGGATGAAAGCCACGATATTTCAAATAATGCTAATTTGGTAGCTTTGGTGCGATATGAACACGAAAATAAAGTTTGTGAAGATTTTTTGTTCTGTGAATCGTTACCTCTTAATACAACTGCTGAAGCCCTTTTCAAAGTTGTCAATGACTTCATAACTACAAATACACTTCAATGGGAAAAATGTGTAGGTATCAGCACAGATGGTGCTCAGGCAATGTCGGGAATACATAATGGTTTGGTCGCACGTATCCAGAAAGTCGCACCTCTTGTTAAATGGACACATTGTTGCATACACCGCGAAGTATTAGCTGCACGCCGTATGCCCTCCAAAATGAAAATCGTTCTAGACGAGGCAGTAAAAATTGTCAATTTTATTAAAGCCCGTCCTCTTAACAGCCGATTATTTTCTGCGCTTTGTAATGAAATGGGAAGTGATCACGAACACTTATTATTGCACTCAGAAATCCGATGGCTGTCCCGGGGTAAGGTTTTGACGCGGTTGCTTGAGCTTCGAGACGAAGTAAGGTTGTTCCTCATAAACTCTAAATTTCAGTTAACACACTATTTAAATGATTTCGCATGGCTCTCCTCTCTTGCTTACTTGGCGGACATTTTTAACATCTTGAATACTCTTAACTCGAGCCTTCAAGGTACATCTGTCACCGTGTTTTCTGTGCAAGACAAGATAGAGGCAACAATCAAGAAGTTAAATTTGTGGTGCAGCCGTATCGAGAAAGGAAAATACGATTCCTTTCACATGCTGAGTGATTTCATTGATTCCAGTGAACAACCCCTTTCTAGTGATGTTGCTGAAAGTATGATTGAACATATGAGGTCATTGGCGTCTCAACTACGTCTGTATTTTCCGTTTGGTCTTGAAAATAACGACTGGATGAAAAATCCCTTTGTAGACTCTGAATTTGAACTTCCTTCTGCCGAGGAAGAGCAACTTATCGAGCTGTCCTGTGATTCGACGTTCAAATTGCTGTTTCCTTCGTTACCGTTACTGGAGTTTTGGTTCCAAGCTAGGTCTGTTTACCCTGAAATTTCCAAAAGGGCTGTAAGACATCTGTTGCCATTTCCCACTACATATCTGTGCGAGACAACATTTTCTCATCTTGTACACATGAAAAACAGATATAGGAACAGACTTAACGTGGAGCCAGATCTACGTCTGAAATTATCCAGTTTTGATCCTGACATTCGAAAGTTGACGTCTGAAAAACAGCACCAGCCATCACATTAGGTGAGTGTTAAATTCATAATATTACGCCTAATTGATATGTTCGTAATCTTCCGAATATCTCCATTTATAACAGTATTTTATTGTCATAAATGACACATTTAGTGTTGTAAAATTTTAAGTTACTGCTTCATTTTTATGATATGTACTCGTAAAATTAAAAAATTTCCATTTTGGGTTTTATGGGGGCCGCGGTGAATTAACATTCGGTATAGGGGGTCCGCGGCATCAAAAAGGTTGGGAAACACTGGGTTAGATTATGTTTGGCTAGACGCACTTCCCTTAGTTTAACTTGCGTTATATTTGGTTAAGTTACGTTAGGTTATAGGTTTGAGGCTTCCTGGCCTGATTCTTCTGTTTAGCATTTTATGGAATGCCCAGGCAAACAGCACACATTTCACACTGAGGTTTGGTGCATTCTAGATAGTGATATACTTAGGCTGCGAAAAGGGGCTTCATGTACGTTCGGGATAACACTACGCCTCTTCCCACTGTTGTATTCCCACCAAATCCTCTTCGGCCTATGTCAGCCGGCCCAAGGTGCTGTTCGGTAGCATTGCTTATCACGTGACCAGAATGACTAGAAGTGGGGGAGATTTATGGCAGCAGAGTGGAAGGCGAAGGAGTTGTGGAGGAGGCCATCCATGCCATTCTTTCCGCGATCCCTGTATATCACAATATAAATGCACAGTTACAACAAATTTGCGTCGTGCGTTACGATTTTCGAACCTAGATCGATGTACGGTGAAAGGTTCTTGGGCCTACACACATTTCCAAGTTTAACCACTACAAGACTTTTGGATATTATAAGTGTTGGGCAGTTGTAAGACAAATATTCAAATTTGTAATAAAATTATAATCCTAATGAAATTTATATTTATGACCGATAATATGGACCCACACTAGTAATACAACTCAATAACGAAAAGTCCATTTCATGAATATTTTCCTGACTGATCCTGCTGGATCGAATGTACAAATAATATTAATATAGTAATACTGATTTGTTTATTATCAATTTGTTGTGTTGACGGTTGGATAATAATATAATGTGCATAATAATGCTATACAGTCTACTTTTCTTTATTGTAATACGCAATAATTAACTTAAAGTAAAAGTAAAGGTAAAAAGGGTAAAGCTATCCCTGTAACAGGCTGTGGAGGCCCATAGGGCTGTGAAATGTTGAGGTTCCCGCATTTTCTAGACAACTGGCTCACAGATGGCGGCAAGGTTGTTAGCCTTATGCGCCGGCCGCCCTTTATCCCCCAAGAAGATTCCTGGAACTCATTTATGTTATAGGCCGAGTCGACCCCAGGGTCGTAGTGCGGCTAAAACGATTAGGTAATTTGAAAAAAATGCAGCGACCTCACCGGGAATCGAACCCGCTACCTTACGGTTTGTAGCATAATACCTCAAGCAACTACGCTATGGCGTACCCCAAAGAAAACAGTGACACCCGAAATAAACATAAAATATATACAAGTGACAACATGGAAACATAAAACAAGGGTACTTCATTTGACATGCACATGAAATGATTTACTCAGCGGTAAGATTGGATTTGTTGCCTGAGGTTCTGTGGTGCGGTAACCGTGTTATATCAAACACTCTTTGCCCACATTGAAAAACAAATATTTATATTTCAAATGTATTAATTACGTGTCCGTTCCTAAACTATAAATTAATTCATGTAAACTCTGGTACATCACAGATATTGACGCATTTGTTACACCCAACAGGGCACTGAACAGGCTTATGTTAAGCAATCAGATATTGCATCAACATAAAAATATCCCGAATACAATTTGGTTATTCTAGGAGATATTCAAGTAATTACCAACTGTTGGCTTACTAAAGAAACCTGGTGCCGGTTTGGGACGAGTGCTGCCATTAAAGAACCCAGTTACGTACCATGCCAAGACTATTACGCTCATAATTATAATAATTTACGTGTACATACTAACACTTTTAATGCTTATTCGTGGTTACAGCAACACTGGATGTGCAAGGGAGAAGTCATTACCTTTACTCCCTCTGCCCTTACAAACGAATCCCATGAAGCTCCGGTGTTACTCGCCACACAGAGCACAGAAGCTAATAGCAATATTCTGCGAGGAAGTAAACAACAGTCTTACGTTACATGTTTCTACTTGCGTACTCGCCTACTTCTTCTAGACCAGAAAACAGGAAATCCAAAGATACAGAATGGGGCGCAGAAACTTCATTTCTTTGAAGATGAATAAAAGAAAAATTATTGCTGATAGACAAAATTTATGTTTAGCTAATGAAAGGACATACTTTAAAGTTTTAAATCATGTAGATTTAAACAAAATATCTTGAAGGTGGTGCCCACCGTTCTCTATGCACTGATGCAACCGTTTTCTGAAGTTCCCCTCTGCACGTTCCAACACGTGCATCGGAATTTGGGCTACTTCCGGCCGAATAACATTCTTCAGCTGAAGCAGGTTTGTGGGGCGATGTTTAAAAACTTCTGCCTTGAG
>NW_019734980.1:266397-274120 GCF_002891405.2 Cryptotermes secundus | reverse complement strand
CAATAGCGCATATTCTGCTTATTGACATATCCGGATAGGTGAAAATGTCCTTCATCACTAAAGAAAACAAGTGCGTCAGGGGGTAAAGTTTCCAATAACGTTTCGCACGCCGTTATTCGGTTCTGGAAATCACGTGGTGACAATTCTTGTACAACAACCATCTTATAGGGATGGAAATGAAGATGTTCGTGAAGAATTCGGCGCATTGAACGATTGGATATGTCTAGGGCGACTGCACGTTTGAGATCTCAAAATCGACTGCTGAACTGCCTCCATATTTTCTGGCGTCGTAACGGCCCGTTGTCGTCCTGATGATTTTTTCACCACACTCCCGGTTGTCCTAAAGTTCTCTACCCACAAAACAATCGATTTCCGGTCAGGAACCGGACCGCTGGGCTTAATTCCGAAGTGAGTACGAAACGCACGCTGCACCGCCAATAGGAATGGCTGTTCAAAAAATAGGCTTCGACAGCAAAGGCACACTGCTCACTCGTCCACCTCATGTTTCCTACTGAGGGGTATTAGACAGAAACTTCCGCGACTGCTGCGTTCGCCGAGCCTATCCCCACTTTTCTGCGACCTCCCCTCCCTTCACAATGCGTCCTCACAAAAAGGAAGTTTCTGCGCCCCACTCTGTACGTATATATTACTTCACCATATCGAAATCCCACTCATTTTGTAAAGAAAAGCCAGAAATAAATTTATTTTGCTGAAGTGCTCTCCTCGTATTTTACGTCTCAAAAACTACTAAACAGATTAAGATGAAATTTGGTACTAGCTTTTCATATTAAATTCTTTTGGGTAAGATTAGTTCTGATTGTAGCTCAAGCCGAATATACGTGGTACTACCTTCTTCAAAACTAATGGTGCCTCGTCGTTTTTATATCACTGACTACATGATGCAGGATCTTCCTTAAAAGGTTTAGAGTACTCAGCTAGTCAAGTAATTCCCTGTCATTATGGAGTTCACAGGTTCACAAATGCCTGTCATTTAATCATAATCATAGTCAAATGGCTTTACAAACAATATCTCTAAGACTTGTTTCAATATTATTCTCTGATCTACATCTTTTTAAACAAACTAAGACTTCTGTATTCTGGTATATTACGCCATGTAATCCGTTGAAAGATATGGTTGTTGAAGAGTGCATCAAACAAGAAACCAGCATGAAACATGCAGCATATTGCTCTGACTTTCAATGGACTACATGACACTACAAACTGTGTGTTTATAACGACCGCTGTGAGAACCGCCTATTTTTCATTCGGTTCCGATGAAAACACCAGCTGCTGTTTCCAGTTACACTGCTGTGCCACTCTGCCAGGGAGTAACCGATTTCCAAGTGTTCTAGATGCGGTGCACCAAAGTCTGGTGTTCAAGACGTGTATGTTGGGCGCAGGATCGTGAGGGTCAACAGGTGCCAAGCGGATAATTACACGCCATGTCACGGATCGGGCAGATGTTTACCCGTTAAGCAGGTGTCTCACGGACAATTTGGCCTATCTCATTCCCTCTTTCACCGATTCCTAGCGAGACAAAACCGCACTGCGGTCTAAGCTCTGTCCCACAGGCTCTCGTTCTAGATCGTAAGCATTCCGTCTGTGATGCAATAAGGTCGTTTTATAAAATATGCTAAATTATATTTAATACACTAGAAGTGTTTGTTAAATATTTTAAATGTCATTAACTATATGCATTCATTCCTTGCTGCTACAAGTTTCGGCCACACATGGGCCATCATTACTGGGGAGACCACTGCACTGTACACTTTTTCTTCTGTCATCATCAGATACAAAATGCTACAGCCCAGAAGACGAAATTCTTCACATTCACCGCCGTGAGAACCCCAGATCTAGCAGCGTGCATTTATATTATGAAAGCATTAAAATTAAACTGAGTACTATCCAAACATGTTTCCTCCCTCCAAAGGAAGCAAACATTTGTTTGGGTGTTTCAGGAGGTACCCAGCACAAAAGATGTTCGCTCTAAGACCTTAGAACGCACAGGAAGTAGTAATGAACGCGGTATCTTGAAACACTACATACTGAATAGTTAAGCGCAACTCCAGGGAGCAGATTTCATACTGACAGTCTTCTTGTCGCTGCAAACGTCAGAGAAATTCCCCACCTCCCACGGAACATGAAGAAAGTTTCTGCAAATTTCTTTCTTTCTTGGCTAACTCTTGGGCGCTGAAGCTAAGGGAAGTATTCTTCCGAAACGTGGGCAACCTCCTATCAGACTACACAGCGTAACATGCCGCTATGATAATTTCAAAAACAAAAATAAAATTCAGGGATATAAATAAAATTGGGAACTAAATTTTGCAGAGAACGGTAAACTGTCAGGCTTTTACATAATATTTTGCACCAGACATGTCAAACTCGTTACTTCAGGCAGGCATCTGCTATGTGACTAGGAGAGAAGTAACAGTTGATAAACAGCCTTCGTTTATTTGCTGCATCAATGCAATTTAGATTTTGGCAGTGAGCGTGGCGTCGAGCTAACTGCTCCCACCCTCCTGATTTTCACTGGGACGGTGGCAGACACAAGTCACCCTGACTAAGGTTTCCGTGGTTGTTCATAGTCTCTCCATCCGGCTTATACCTTGTAAACTAGTTCATGATCGCTTCCTTCCACACAGCGCTGACTTTCCGCGTCACAAACAAAACAAGGGTGGAACTATACCTCCACTCCCCCATATATTCATGACATACTAGTTAATTAATTAAGCGCAGGGACAACTGCATCTCTTACCACACAATACTTCTCGGTGAACTATGCTACGAGAATTACGAATTTTACCGCCAAGTCTTTCATTGAGTTCACTCTCAACTCAGGTCTTCGAACCAATCATCGCGGGAGAATCATCTCATACTGAAAACAGAAATTTGTTAAACTGGATCTCAAGCTTTGGTATTACCGTGAACTGGGACTGTTATTAAGGAGGTATGAAACACTTTACTAAGTCTTTATAATTGCTTCCTCAAGCCGGATGACGTCATTCCGCCATCAGCCACTGTGTTTCTAATGAGACCAGTTTAGGTTTCCTTCTTTATAGCGGATGAAACCTCCGCAGTATCAGTCAGGCACTCCTGAATACATTGGAATTCTGTGAAACGGCTCGAGTGTACTACAGTTCAGCGAGACACTACATAACCTGCTTTCCACTTTCATAAATTGCGTGGAGAGCAGGCTGTTACTTTTGAACACAAATTTTTACTTGTGCAGATTTTCCTCCCTGCACTTCCCTACAAACCTGGCACATCTTTCCTTGTGAGCTTCACGAAGGCAGCTGATGCTGTAATCTCTACAAGCGATACATTTGGGCAAATGAGACCATGGTGTTGTCTTCAACACTGGAAAACACATGTTGTAATAGCATCTTCCATTGGTCTCGAAACTCATGATCCTCTTTTTATTTTGCGCTTTTTACTTGAATATGGCTTTGATGAAAAACACTGTCAGATGCACAATTTCACACGCGCTTCAAAACACATCCAAAATCTCTGAAAGTTGGCTGCTGTTTGACCAGCAAGGATATGAAGGGCGCAGGAATGCAGACTTCTCTACAATCCCATGTTACGCCCGCATTAACTGTCTCTCAGGCCAGAGAGCGTGTGAATGATTGCGTTCTCTTATCTGCTCTCTGACAGTTATCCTAGAGCTATTGTCTCAACATTCAACTGCAGCAAGCTGGGGCGATACGATTGGCCAGAATAGACAATGTTTGCATATGAACAGACTAGGTAGGAGCTTAGCACGTGACGAGTCGAGAAAAACATGGCAGGCCATGGACCGCGGCCGCCAGTTTGATATGCCTGGTCTACACTACTGAAATCCAACCCTGCATATATGTAGGGACAGATGGAAAGAGAGAGACCACTTGATTAAATGTTCAAAAGGAATTACTACTGACTACATAGGCCTATACTTGTAATAATGTGCAAAGGTGCAAGTGTCTGTGAAAGATAAACATAAATATTAGATTCGGGATCAAATTAAGAGCAGAATTACGAACAAAAAATATAAGTATAGTTATTATTTTCTCCTTAAATTAGCACTGATTTGTCTGTTTCGAAACGTCGATGAATAAAATTATAAGTCTGAGACAACAAATTATATTTTCCGTTTTAAACTTTGACTTTCATTCTCGGTAAAAATGTAAAGTTGTCCTTATGCTTAACTAATTAAGCACTATGCCATGAATTTGTTTGTGGGAGTGCGTGCATAGATCTACTAGCTGGAGGTGAATGGCCAGCTTCAGGCCCAGGCCGCCTTATCCTCCGGGGAGAGAGCCCTCGGTAGCCATTGCATAGGAGGTTGGGTGGACCTCAGAGCCAGAAGAGAAAATTCTTGACTCACACTCCGAACCCTCGGTCTTCCAGCCCGTAGCCAGTCACTATACCGACTGCGCTACAGTGGCCGACGTGCCGAGTGGACCCAGCTGGACTCCATCCCCACTAAGCGAATTAAGAAAATTAATACCGACTGCGCTATACCGGCTCCTCACGTCCAGCCCGTAGCCAGTCGCTATACTGACTTCGCTATACCGGCTCCTCACGTCCAGCCATTAGCCAGGCGCTATACCGACTGCGATATCCCGGCTCCTCACGTCCAGCCCTTAGCCAGTCGCTATACTGACTGCGCTATCCCGGCTCCTCACGTCCAGCCCGTAGCCAGTCGCTATACCGACTGCGCTACATCGGCTCCTCACGTCCAGCCCGTAGCCAGTCGCTATACCGACTGCGCTACATCGGCTCCTCACGTCCAGCCCGTAGCCAGTGGCTATACCGACTACGCTATCCCGGCTCCTCACGTCCAGCCCGTAGCCAGTCGCTATACTGACTGCGCTATCCCGGCTCCTCACGCCCAGCCCGTAGCCAGTCGCTATACCAAATGAGCTTTAGTGGCCGACGTGCCGAGTGGACCCAGCTGGACTCCACCCCCCTAAGCGAATTAAAAAACTTAATACCGACTACGATATCTCGGCTCCTCTTTCATTCGAGGTGGGATATAAATTGATTTAAAAGTACGTGAGGAGCAGAATTCTATAGAAACGGTATGGCCAGGAAGAGAAGAGGGGACAGCAACTATACAACAATGCCCTGACACTCTTCTTGATTTCCTACAAGCTCTCAACATCAGGGTTATGGAGAGTCAGATGATGAATGATGAATTGCAAAGCATTTAGAAAGAAGCGCCAATGACCTATTGTGCTGGGTATCTCAGCATTTGCCTGTAGGGACTGAGGGAATCCACGAGAAACCTCAGTGAGGACAACCGGTGTCCCGAACGAGACCCGAACACAAGACCAACATGTTCAGTAGCCCTGCTTTGCGGGAGTGTAGGTTAGCTGGGACAGCGGTGCATTCTGCACGAGATTATCATCTAATTTCCCAGCTTTCATTTGCATCTATCAGTTGTATTCCTTATTCTACAACTGCTTACTTAATGTTGATGCGAGCTTATTTCATAATATAGTGCTACATATTTTAATGGTAAAGCTTTCTAAGTGTATTATAGTTATCACAAAAGTTGATAGCCAGCCCGTTCAAATAAATATTTGATTTAATCAGATAGTTACTGTCTAATAATATTTTGATAGAAACGATTAAAATTGATAGAAAATGTAATGAGGGCGGCAGAGGCGAGATGAATATCCAACGGTATGGCATTACTAGACAACGACAGTAAGAGTATTCCCTCTCTAGAAACCACAACATTAGGCATTCGGTTCTCATTCGCCCTGTCCAAATACAGTCGCGTATTGGGCGTATATCGCGACAAATAACTTCACGAGGTATTTGATGTAGCGAATTTTATTTCACATTCGCACTTACAATCACCCAAATTACAGATTTACGATTACTGCTATCTGCAGTATCACAATTAGTACACTCCAAATGCCACAATACAACTGACTGGTTGCTGGCTAACTCGGAACTAACTCGGAGGTAGCTCGAGGACTCACTCGGCTGTAGCTCCAGGACTCACTCGGCGGTAGCTCCAGGACTGGCTCGTAGCTGCTGTGCAGTCCGCTTATATAGCCGTGCGCTGTTGCTAGTGTGACGTGGCGTATAGCCTAGCAACACTGTTACACCTTGGTGACGTCACCGCTGTTGACTCGCCTTGCATAGCTTCAAGGTTGCGGGGACTCGGCTAACGTCGGCTCCGCTCGGCTCACTTCGGCTCCGCTCGTGACGTCACCGCGCGTTGCGCGTTGCATAGCACCAGGATGCGGGGTGATTACTTGCACATTACGCGAGCGCTATGTTACCGCTACGTGCCGCTGGGGGGGGGGTCAACATGTCACAATACTGTTGCGATTGTTATCCCCCCCCCCAAACGGATAGGAAAATATGAAACACCTATAGAATTTTTGTTGAATACTGTTCTCTAGGAGAGGAACTACCAAGCAACGGTTGAAGTGAAATTGAATTTATAACCACTGGATATAAGGAATAGATTTAAATGTTGAGGATGAGGTACATTGCAAGCTTTTGTAGCTGCAGTACTGAAATTTCCATTAAAATACGACAGAAAATTCTGTATTATGTAATGTATCACATATGAGACTATATTCGCATCTTTATGTCTAATAATTCCGACATGTTTTATGGACGTTTGCAAAATAAAATGAACTTCTGTAACAACGGTGATTAACTTCGTGTTCCTGCACAGAAATAATAATCACCAACTCCATATACAAATATCATTCGCACTGAGATGTTCCCGACACGTGACCTCAGATGACAGGAAATCCTAGGGAAGACAGGCTCGCTCCCAGCAGGTACATTAACCCTGTCATCGGAGGTTTACTGGGCTGTGCTGCCTTGCAACAGACACCGTAACACTGCGTTGAGCCTTATTAGTTTGGTCGGGTGGACAGTTGGATGGACGCAACAAGACAGTGAGAGACGGAGGGAGAGACTAGAGAATACACGCATGGACTGGCTTTACTAACTATGAAGCAGAATCCTTCATGAGATACTAACAGTTGCCCAGTTAGTCATGGAAAACCCACGACAAATATATTCTGTCACAAATAAACGTTCATATATTTATCATAATCTTAAATTCATGCATCCTTTTGTGTTACAATATATAACTTTATTTTTCCGTCACAACACAACAACTAAGGAGTATCAAGGTCACTACCCAGCTGTGCCTCACTACATGTTTCGGCCGTTAACGGCCATCATCAGGTGAATACAAATCAACAAACGTATACTATTGAACTGTGGTAAAATTAGATACAATGACAAAAAATAGTTAATTCTTTTGTGTAAAAATAAAACGGTCATTTATATATAAAACTGAAGGTTACAATATAAAACAAGATTAAAACTGATAATATTATATTTAAGCATCCTGTTACACTCACACAATATACAACAATATACAATATTATAAATTGTTGCACTTAAGACGGAGTTTGTCTCATATATATTAATATTAATGTTTTATAACATCTGATCAGTCTTATGTTTACTTTATACGTTCCGTGGACAAAATGAAAATATAAGATGGTATTGGACGCCCATGACGTTGCAAGTTAATTAATCTGAAAATATATAAAAAAGGAATAGAATTAAATGTTAATTGAATATTTAAATTGAAGCTGTAGTATATATAATATATGTACTTACAGAGTAGAGGTGCCTCATCATACGAAAGAAAATATCCGTACTGTATGAGGAGTAAACAACGACTGATTTGTTG
>NW_019734980.1:261918-266328 GCF_002891405.2 Cryptotermes secundus | reverse complement strand
TGAGAGTAACTGTATGTTATATTTTGGAAGTATTTATTATAATATCGTATATGGGGTTGAACAATTCAGTAAAATTGTCATTCATTTGCAAATTTTGTTTAGTGATTTCATAAATATGAAATCTTTCGTTATGTATCTAAAGTTTGGCCTTACTTACCGATATATAAAATGCAGCTAACTGGAATAAATTATGGTATATAATACACCTCAATACAGAAACCATAATTCAACAGAAAATGAAAATCAAATACGACACCCTAAATAATAAAATTAAAAAACTAAAATGAGACAAAGAAAACAACACTAAGTACAATAACCCGTTGCCGTGGTTCGACGTGTATGTTTCGTCAGGGATTTAAATCGTCTGGGGGGGTTCGACGTGTATGTTTCGTCCAGCTGCACACCTATGCAGCACAACATACATTCTTTAAACGTACTATTATTATGACCGACATAATATTCACTGAAGATGAATTGCACCTTCTAAATAAAGGTTTGAAATATAATCTACTTAAGAAACCCAAGAATTGGATAAAAACATTAGCCCTCGAAGCTGACACCGCCATCAGAACTATACCAGAGATAAATCAACCTTATTTAAAACAATTAGTAGCAATAATCTACAAAAATTAAGAAACAAAATGAAGAAATAAAATATATATCCAAAAAGAACAAGTAGAATGGAACACACTAATGAACAGTAAACAAAAATTAAATAATAGTCACGCTATAATAACTAAAGCCGATAAAGGAAATTCACTACTTATTCTAAAAAAAGTTGATTATATCCATAAACTTGATAATTTTATCAACAATAGTAACTTTACAGAGTGTATCACATAACATTACTAATACGTTACAACAAAATATAAGAAATTACATAAACAATTGTAAAAACATCATAAAATATAAAGATAAGTCGAAACTTATAAATATGAACCACCATGCACGACACATGTATGGCACTATTAAACTACACGAACAAGGACAACCTATACGTCCAATAGTTAATTGAACAAATTGCCCAGCATATAATTTAGCCAAACACTTAAATACAATATTAACAAACACTCTACAACTTCCTAATGCCTTTAACGTGAAAAATACTAGTACACTAACACACTCCTTACAACTTATTGAAATAAATAGTAATATAAAAATGTGTTCTTTTGATATCGAAAATATGTACACCAATATCCCCACAAAAGAACTTTTCAATATTGTTGAAAACATCCTAGATAAGAGTCAAATTGTATCACATGAAACTAAAATTGAAATTAATAATTTGCTAAAAATAATATTAGAACAGACTTATATTGAACATAATGGAAAAATGGTTCAAACAAAACGAAGGTCTTGCTATGGGAGCGCCAACTTCAGCGATTCTTGCCGAAGTATTTATACAATACTTCGAACATATGATTATTATAGATATTCTGACAAAATACCATATACGTAGATATTTTGATCATATATAATTCCCATACAACCAATATCGAAAATACGTATATGTTATATGAATTCAACAATATCCATTCCAATATAAAATTCACAATTGAAAAAGAAACAAATAATATGATCAATTTCTTAGATCTATCTATAGAAAAAGTTCATAATAATCTACAATTAGTTATCTACAGAAAACCTACAACTACCGATTATCATTCATAACGATTCATGTCACCCTTTTGGACAAAGAAAAGGAGCTATAAATTTTCTCATAAACCGATTAAATCATTATTCTCTTACACAAAATAATAAAATTATAGAAGAAAATATCATTAGAACTATCTTAAATAATAATAACTATCCACAAAATACTATACAGTTAACATAAAAACCCTCCAGTAAAAATAGTATGCCAAAAAATAAATGGGCCACCTTTACCTATTTTGGCTACGAAATTAGATCTATCACAAAACTTTTCAAGAACACTGAAGTTGCTATCTCATATAAGATAAAAAATAATATAAGACATCTATTGAAAATTAAAGATGACAAAAATGATCTATATAATCTCAGTGGGGTTTACCAACTACAATGTTCTAACTGTCCATTGAAATATATAGGACAAACTGGATGTATATTTAAAATCAGATTCAAAGAACACATACGTGATATAATAAATAATGGACAAAATTCTAAATTTGCACAACATATTTTAGATACTATGCATGATTATAATACGATATATATCAGCAATAAAGGCCGAACTTTAGATACATACGAAAGATTTCATATTTATGAAATCACTATACAAAATTTACAACTGAATGACAATTTTACTGAAATGTTCAACTCCATATACGATTTTATAATCAGTACTTCCGAAACATAACATACAGTTACTCTCCCCCCCTCTTTACCTTCATTACCCATATACCTTACCCCCCTCCCCCCTTGAGTCGACTTCAATTTTACATCAACAAATCAGTCGTTGTTTACTCCTTATACAGTACGGACAACATGGAACTCCGAGGTTCATTACCGCTTTCACAAGAGCCCGACAATATTCCGAGCCAGATGACTCCAGTCTACACCCTGCTACTCTACTTCCTTAACATCGCTTAGTATTAATCACTCAACTACGCCTATGTCTTCCAAGTGGTCTCGCCCCTTCAGGTTTTCCGATCAAAACTTTGTATTCATTTTTCATCTCTCCCGTGCCCATCACTTCATACCCCCTCATTTGATCGCCCTAATACTCGTAATACTGAGTGAGGACCTCATATTATGAAGCTTTTCATTATGCTATGTACTGCAGCCTCTTGTTTCCTCCATATGTTCTCCTCAGTGCCGTGCTCTCGAACATGCTCGATCTGTGTCCGTGCTTCAAGTGACAGCCCAAGTTTCAGTCATACGAAATGAGATGATGAGTGGGTAACTGAACAGTCTGACCACAAACTCTTCAAGGGAGGTCCTCAGCCACAAGCATTTACCCTTGTTTTCTTGCGGCTTTCAGATAGCGACGTCGGGTAGTCTAGACGTGAGGAGAATCATCGCTACGAACCAGGGGGATCGGGCTCTGATGGATTTTGCATTAGCCACAGTGCAGAGAGTGTGGAAATCTGACGTTTCACACACTATGTTCCACATCGTTAGAACCACAAAGAGTCAAGTCTGCCATATAATCGCATTTCGCTAACATGTAATAAAACTGCGGTATCAAACGCTTAGCTGATTTACGGGGACATACTGACATTACATGTTAAAAAGAAACACTAGATTGCAAGATATGAAACTTCGCATTTTTCTGGAATCATGTCATGTTAATTACTACAGCCATATCGTAACGCCTGTATCGAGCGGGTAAAGTCAGTTGTTTACCGAAGCCATCTGAATTCTATAGGATGGATAGCACATAGCATAGCCTGCAGGACGGGCTGAAAGTTGTGCAGATGAAAGCTATCGTGGTTATATTAAAGCAATATCCAGAAGTTTTCCTGTTAGGAAAGACAGAAAGCTCGAGCTATCGTGGTCTATATTTAAAGCAATACCCAGAAGTTTTCCTGTTAGCAAGGACAGAAAGCTCGAGCTATCGTGGTCTATATTAAAGGAATATCCAGAAGTTTTCCTGTTAGCAAGGACAGAAAGCTCGAGCTATCGTGGTCTATATTAAAGCACTATCCAGAAGTTTTCCTGTTAGCAAGGACAGAAAGATCGAGCTATCGTGGTCTATATTAAAGCAATATCCAGAAAATTTCCTGTTAGGACGGACAGAAACCTCATAAGTCAAGATTCGAGCGCAGGATCTCTCAGTCACAGAAACAGGGATAACCAAACAATCGCTATGAAAGCTGATACTGGGCCTCTTATTGACGTACTTTTTAAATACAAAAACCATAACTTTTCATGTAAGATTTGAGGTTTTCACGGCGGTGACTATGAGGAATGCCGCCTTCTAGGATGTGGCGCTATATATATACGATGGGATACCCAAAAGAAACCGAACTAATCTTTTTGTAGTACCGCGTTTTGCCGCTATGAGTGCATAGAGCTAACATTCCTGAGTCGATAAGCCGACTACCGTTGCTTCAGAAGGTAAGGACTGGTTTCGGCAGAGTTTATAGTGACAACTGTTTTGTGTGATCGTCGTTTTTGCAATGGCTGATTTTCGTGAACAGCGTTCGGCGGTGAAATTCTGCTTTTTGCTCGGGAAAAGTGGAACAGAAACTCTTGAAATGTTAAAAACGGCGTACAAGGACGATGCTATGGGGAAAACTCAAGTGTTTGAGTGGTTTTCCCGTTTCAAAAATGGTGAAATGTCAATTGATGACAAACCTCGTTCTGGTCGTCCTTCCACGGCCCGAACACATGAAGATGTTGAAAAAATTCGTGAAATCATCAAGGAAGATCGACGACGGACCATTGAAGAAATTGTGGAGCTGTCGGGAGTGACTTGGAGCTCAG
>NW_019734980.1:257115-261556 GCF_002891405.2 Cryptotermes secundus | reverse complement strand
GAAGGAAAAAACGACGGAAGCGCTGTCAAGCATCTCAAAAGATGAATTTAGACAATGTTTTGAAAAATGGAATAAAAGACTAGACAAGTGTATTAGTGTAAGTGGAGAGTACTTTGAAGGGAATTGAAGGTTTGTGCTTAAAATTTGAATAAATAAGTTTAAAAAAATAAGTTCGGTTTCTTTTGGATACCCCCCTCGTATATATATATACATATATATATATATTATGTAAATCGACGTTTCGGAGGAAGGTATTACCTCCATCTTCAGGGTAGAAAAGTCCGCGAGTGAGGAACCTGCGTGAGCAGGTGGCTGCAGACTCACTCAGTCTGCACACTGCACACTTTGGGGAAAGAGAAGTCAGGAACTGTGGCCACGGCGATCACGCGATTTAAATCACCCTCTGTCACGCGGAGGTTAGCCATTTGCAGAATCTTCTGTAAAATAAGGTACGTTAAACTATGCGGAGAAGAGGACCACAAATTACCGTCTACATGGGGCGGGTCTATGCCGTTAAGCTGAGGGAAGCAGCCAAACCAAACTGTACATTCTGTGAATGCACACATGTACGTATGTACATCAGTTCAGTAATTCACTGCGTATCAAACGCCACGACGCACACCTGTACTATAATACAACACCTACACTAATTTGTAATCCAGGAAATGACAATTCAGATTAAACAGCAATATCCTGTCTATCCAGGGGTAATGATTTTAGCACATAGTGTGGTCACATACTCCCGAAAATAGACCTCAACGTCGTGGTTTATTTGCCATTCCTTGGATTACGATCGATCCAGCCACTAAATAAACTCTTTTCTTCATCTT
Organism: Cryptotermes secundus; assembly: GCF_002891405.2. NCBI lineage: Eukaryota > Metazoa > Arthropoda > Insecta > Blattodea > Kalotermitidae > Cryptotermes > Cryptotermes secundus. Next base: position 260,726 of record NW_019734980.1, on the reverse strand, counting down.
CTCCGCAAACAGCTTCGAAGATCGTCTCGAAGAGTGAGGTCACCTCTTTATAGCTGGGAAGGACACAGACTGTGGGTCGGGTGAATTAACTTAACCCGTGACACACGACCGGTTCTGTGAAAGACTTCAGCAATTCTCAGGCTTCTCTGACTGATGGAGTCTGTGAGCCAATCTGTCTAGCATAACAGCGCAAACAGTCGCAGTACTGCAAATCTCATCGTCACTAGCACAGCGACACAAGTTTATTAACAACATGAAAACAAGACGTGCTGAGAGGAAGTAATCGCTTACTTTACCTTGATACGAAACGAGTAGCAGAGTAAACGATGCGTCCAACAATTCCATTGTTGGGTGTATTCATTACCGCGGAAACGTTTTGCCGAGTCGTTGGCTAGCAACGGCTGAGGGACATATAGATAGAGACTGATAGGAGAGATTAATGAGTAGGCCGTCGAGATTGGCTCAGGTGCCATGAGACATATACCAAGTTTCATAAAGACAGGTTCAGGCACTCAGAAATTAATAGGGGAGGATACATACACACATAAAAAGCGCGGTTACCGCATAAGCCTATTTTCATTTTTTCAAAATAAGGAAAGTAGGCTACTGAAGTCCTTTATGTAGCAGTAAGAACAGTAGATGTAACCAACCACAATGAACTTCTCAAAATTACAATTTATCGATGAAAGCATATTAAATACTCGTAAATGTATAATAATTAATAAGATACTAACTTTTCAAATATCTGGAGTTCGAAAGGCGGTTCAACTTCCCCATTCCTGAACTACGCGGTGAATAACCTTCGACGTTTTTGTACTTCTCACTGCTCGATCGTCTGCACCATTAAACGCCGCAAAATGGAGACAGGGAAGAAGGGAGCTATGTCAAACAGAAATCACGTAGCCGAGAAAAGGGATCAAGAAAAAGATAAAGAATAGCTAGTTGTAAAATAGTCATCAGTTTCAGGTGTGTTCCATTAGATAGAGTAATAGCCTAATTTTCTGACCAGCAGCTGACCACAGGCTGAATACGATTCTCTAAAGGAAGACAGACATGGCTAATGATATAAGAAGCAATCTCAAATATTTTCAATCTGAAAGCTGTACCAAGTGTCCAGTTAAATACGTTCAAGGCCCTGCTTTAAGTTTTGAATTAGAACGATATGCATCTCATGCGACGGAAAATTTGGTCAGTCATGTGATGAGCTACGAGAAGCATGCTAGTGAGAGACTTGCGTTTGTGCATATATACGGCGCATGCTGGTCAGAGACTTGCGTTTCTGCATATATACGGCGCATGGTGGTGAGAGAGTAGCGTTTCTGCATATATACGGCGTATGGTGGTGAGAGAGTAGCGTTTCTGCATATATACGGCGTATGGTGGTGAGAGAGTAGCGTTTCTGCATATATACGGCGTATGGTGGTGAGAGAGTAGCGTTTCTGCATATATACGGCGTATGGTGGTGAGAGAGTAGCGTTTCTGCATATATACGGCGTATGGTGGTGAGAGAGTAGCGTTTCTGCATATATACGGCGTATGGTGGTGAGAGAGTAGCGTTTCTGCATATATACGGCGTATGGTGGTGAGAGAGTAGCGTTTCTGCATATATACGGCGTATGGTGGTGAGAGAGTAGCGTTTCTGCATATATACGGCGTATGGTGGTGAGAGAGTAGCGTTTCTGCATATATACGGCGTATGGTGGTGAGAGAGTAGCGTTTCTGCATATATACGGCGTATGGTGGTGAGAGAGTAGCGTTTCTGCATATATACGGCGTATGGTGGTGAGAGAGTAGCGTTTCTGCATATATACGGCGTATGGTGGTGAGAGAGTAGCGTTTCTGCATATATACGGCGTATGGTGGTGAGAGAGTAGCGTTTCTGCATATATACGGCGTATGGTGGTGAGAGAGTAGCGTTTCTGCATATATACGGCGTATGGTGGTGAGAGAGTAGCGTTTCTGCATATATACGGCGTATGGTGGTGAGAGAGTAGCGTTTCTGCATATATACGGCGTATGGTGGTGAGAGAGTAGCGTTTCTGCATATATACGGCGTATGGTGGTGAGAGAGTAGCGTTTCTGCATATATACGGCGTATGGTGGTGAGAGAGTAGCGTTTCTGCATATATACGGCGTATGGTGGTGAGAGAGTAGCGTTTCTGCATATATACGGCGTATGGTGGTGAGAGAGTAGCGTTTCTGCATATATACGGCGTATGGTGGTGAGAGAGTAGCGTTTCTGCATATATACGGCGTATGGTGGTGAGAGAGTAGCGTTTCTGCATATATACGGCGTATGGTGGTGAGAGAGTAGCGTTTCTGCATATATACGGCGTATGGTGGTGAGAGAGTAGCGTTTCTGCATATATACGGCGTATGGTGGTGAGAGAGTAGCGTTTCTGCATATATACGGCGTATGGTGGTGAGAGAGTAGCGTTTCTGCATATATACGGCGTATGGTGGTGAGAGAGTAGCGTTTCTGCATATATACGGCGTATGGTGGTGAGAGAGTAGCGTTTCTGCATATATACGGCGTATGGTGGTGAGAGAGTAGCGTTTCTGCATATATACGGCGTATGGTGGTGAGAGAGTAGCGTTTCTGCATATATACGGCGTATGGTGGTGAGAGAGTAGCGTTTCTGCATATATACGGCGTATGGTGGTGAGAGAGTAGCGTTTCTGCATATATACGGCGTATGGTGGTGAGAGAGTAGCGTTTCTGCATATATACGGCGTATGGTGGTGAGAGAGTAGCGTTTCTGCATATATACGGCGTATGGTGGTGAGAGAGTAGCGTTTCTGCATATATACGGCGTATGGTGGTGAGAGAGTAGCGTTTCTGCATATATACGGCGTATGGTGGTGAGAGAGTAGCGTTTCTGCATATATACGGCGTATGGTGGTGAGAGAGTAGCGTTTCTGCATATATACGGCGTATGGTGGTGAGAGAGTAGCGTTTCTGCATATATACGGCGTATGGTGGTGAGAGAGTAGCGTTTCTGCATATATACGGCGTATGGTGGTGAGAGAGTAGCGTTTCTGCATATATACGGCGTATGGTGGTGAGAGAGTAGCGTTTCTGCATATATACGGCGTATGGTGGTGAGAGAGTAGCGTTTCTGCATATATACGGCGTATGGTGGTGAGAGAGTAGCGTTTCTGCATATATACGGCGTATGGTGGTGAGAGAGTAGCGTTTCTGCATATATACGGCGTATGGTGGTGAGAGAGTAGCGTTTCTGCATATATACGGCGTATGGTGGTGAGAGAGTAGCGTTTCTGCATATATACGGCGTATGGTGGTGAGAGAGTAGCGTTTCTGCATATATACGGCGTATGGTGGTGAGAGAGTAGCGTTTCTGCATATATACGGCGTATGGTGGTGAGAGAGTAGCGTTTCTGCATATATACGGCGTATGGTGGTGAGAGAGTAGCGTTTCTGCATATATACGGCGTATGGTGGTGAGAGAGTAGCGTTTCTGCATATATACGGCGTATGGTGGTGAGAGAGTAGCGTTTCTGCATATATACGGCGTATGGTGGTGAGAGAGTAGCGTTTCTGCATATATACGTATATACGGTGCATGCTGGCGAGAGACTTGCTTTTTTGT
>NW_019734980.1:250197-256989 GCF_002891405.2 Cryptotermes secundus | reverse complement strand
TGCATATATACGGCGCATGGTGGTGAGAGACTTGCGTTTCTGCATATATACGGCGCATGCTGGTGAGACTTGCGAATCTGCATATATATGGCGTATGGTTGTGAGAGACTTGCGTTTCTGCATATATACGTATATACGGCGCATGCTGGTGAGAGACTTGCGTGCTTACGAGAGGGCTAGAACTGCTGCTGTCGTGCATAGCCCGTGTTTTAAATTGTATCTGCTAAAGATCTTCTAGATATAAAGTTGAATATTTATAGGAACGAGAAGACAAGAAAGAAGTTTTAAAACGCTTCAGGCTCTGATATAAATGTAATACAGGGGATAAATTACAACCTCATTAAAATTAATGTATGTTAGAATGACGTGTTTGCTTTGTAAGTTATAGCCCACATCGAACCTTGCACCATTCGTTACACTGTTACATTTGCCTTGTGTAGGAACTTGGCAATTCTGTGTCTATTCCTAGGAACCGTTAATTTCGTCTCATTAAAATTCTATTAAGCAGAAATTATTACGTGTCTGAGGTACAAGGACGTATTTCATGTGTAGAGATGAAGTGACACGCATACGGGAACCTCGGCAATAAGTACGTGCAGTAAAAAACTTCACACTCCAGCCGCTTCACCCTACTATAAAGAACATCCTACGGTACGTATCGCATAGGAGGCAGGCCAGGCCCCAATTTGTCCTTGACATGATGGTGAAGCTGAACTTTTCTACGCCGCCACCAGAATGTTAATCACAGTTTTCCGGCTGATAATCAGTCTATTCAATGGCCGAATGAACTATCACAATTAAAATTAGCTTCTGTGCAGTTCAATACAATTTAGAAAGGAATGGTATAGACCAATATACAAAAGACCTATAGACATTTTAAATATTCCTCCTTTTGAAAATCCTAGTTAGAAGAGAACTGATGTTCTTTCACCGCACATAAGAAATATAATTTTGTAACTATAAGCACAATACAGATATTAAATATACGAAATTACAATTGTTTTATTTCTTTAAATACCTTCATATAACACGTCAAAATCTGTTTAAAATAAAACTGAAGACAGTAATGGTATTACATTAGTCTATGTATTACATGTCAGTCCTTTATACGATGACGCTTATTAAAAAAAAATAATATATTCGATATGAACTTGTGGGTGACTACGTTTCACACGTAACGAGCAACGAGTAAAATTACAGGCTGGTACTTACAGGATGATTCGGAAGGGTGCATAGTGCTTCAACCAAATACACTAACGCGTGCCCCAAAGTTAAAATAGTAAGCGAACAGAATTACAATAAAAGTAATATTTCCCTATAAAAACATGTACTGATGTGTGACATGCGTAGCCTAGCAAGTTTCTTTGCCGAAACAACACAGGTTCAAAATATCTAAAACCCCTACCCTACTGTGTTTCACAAACGAGGAAAACAAAAATGAATATAGACCTGACATAAACGCAATATAAAGTTGGATAGATGCCATAAGAGCATTTGTATGTTGTCAAAAGAGACATCTGTACGGCGCATCGTTTGTGCTGCCACAAAAGGTTTCAATTGTGTGTCATCAGGAACTAACTTCATTTGAAATGTTTCACACATTATCAAGACAAATGATCCATCAGATTCTGAAAGCCAATGTGATAGATTTCAGCACAGGCTCTAATAACAGTGGCTTTCGACAAACTTCTCAATCCGTGTGGACTCTAAATCATGCTGCATTTAACGCTGGTCCTAATGAAGAAAAACAGCGGACATATAACGTTCTCGCTTTGACTGTGTGACAAATTATTTTCATTAATGCAAGCATTTCGTGACAGAGAAAACAAAACTGCAATATACATATTTTGATATAACCTATATCGGGCTCAGGATCGTGACCAGTGGAGGACACTGTATTAGAAGTGCTCAGTTACACACAGATGGCTGGATGAAGCTTAATCCTCTGGGTAGTCCAGGAAGGCCTGGTTTGTTACATAATGCTGGTTTGTTGGTTGGGTAGTTGGTTACATAGTCGCTTAATTCTAATAGATAACTGGTTATATGTTAAGCCAGTAAATTGGTTTCTTACTGGTTGTTTGGATACTAGGTTCGATGGTTAATTAGATAAGTAGTTGGTTAGCTACTTAGTTAATTGGTTGGTTACTTGTCCAGTTATCTAGTTAAGTAGGCAGTTGGTCACATTGTTCATGAGTATTTGCTAGTCGTTTAGGTAAGCGATTGCAAGATTAGTAAGAGAGGCGGTAAAATAGCTAATCAGTTGCTTAGTTATTCAAGTTCCTACTTTGTTGATTAATCAGACGATCAGCCGTTAGGTTGCCTGGATGCGTCCAGTTAATGCGTTGACTGGTTAGCTGTATTACAATCAATGGCATCTGTGGGGTCAATTCTTTCAGAAGTCTGATACGGTTCGAGAAGTCATACGAGAGGGCCTTGAGGAAGAGGATCACATAAGAAGGCGGAAATAATCTGGCAGTGTCAGAAAAGGCTGCTAAAGAAGCTACCCTGAGCTGTTTGCACGCAGACCACGTGCTCACACTCTCCTTCTCGGAGATCACTGTTAACATTAACTACCCACGCAGGCGACATACATGTCTGCCCTTCATGTTTCCCCTGTAATTCAACTGTCATAATAATATTCGATAAACAGTACAAATTATGAAGCTAACTGTGTCATTTTATATACAATCCTCTTGCTTGCTCCTTCCCAGGCCCAAATACTCTCTTTTTTTTCGCAAATATGCTGAAAGCCATTGAGTATATGTCGCTGTCTCGTCACCAAAATGCAGGGCAAAATCATGACATAAAGATAGCTAACAGGTGTTTTGAAAATGTGGCACAGTACAGATATTTGAGAAGAGGAGGAAATTAAGAGGAGATTGAACTCGGGGAATGCTTGCTACAGTTCAGCGCAGAACCGATACAGCAGCCCGCTCAACAGCTCTTCATAAGTATCAGCTGAGGGAAAAATCAGTAGAAAATTATGATTATCACTTTCCCAGAATTGAATGTGTGTGATTTTACCTCTTTAGAAGCCTTGCAGAAATAATCCACATTCTAGGGAAGTACATATCCTCCCCTTTTGCCTAAACACCAAGTCATGAAAGCGTATTGGAGGCGCAAAAGCAAAGCTCCACACGTTCCTCGCATTTTCTACAGATGGAAATGAGCCGTCAGCTTCAGGCGTCGGCCCTGTATGTTCGGGTAAACAGACCAAAGTGACTCACATAATAAGAGACTGGGTTAGTTCCAAAGCCCTTATGCGCATGGTCGTGAAGACAAAGTCCTGTCTCTACCGGGAATCGAATTGCGGCTACTCAGCTCAGTGATTTCTTAGTTTGTCCTGACTTTCACATTCTCCGAATTAAAGAAGAAGCAAATAAAATCTTGATAGAATCTTAGAAAAAGGGCTTACCGTGTGCAACAACAGATGTTACACCACCGAAGTGGGTTAAAATGTTCCTGGTCATCGTGACACAACAAGTTTCCTTTAATCCGGTGATTCGGCTGACAAAGTACTCATTAGGACCTCAAGTCAGACTCAGAGCTACAGTGTTTTCCCTTTCTCACGGTGGAGGCTAATTTACTTCCCGCAAAGCCAGCGACAATAGGGCCCTAAACTTTGCTCTGACACCTGTGCAGCTACAGCAGAGCACTGGCTAACCAGACCTAATTGGGAACAAGAATGCTTCATAGTATAACATTCATTCTGCTCTGTCAACATGCGGTTACACGCGTGGAGATATGCACTGCGTTGGAGTGTGATTTCCGAGTTATTTATTGCATAATTTACATAACCCTTTGTTACTGACATTCAATTATTGAAGATACAAATATATTGTTGCAAAGTTAATAGCACTATAGATATTATGCATAAATTACATTTCATCCTTTTCTGTTAATTGAGAAGTTTGTTTTAAATAAAAGTTGTGAAATGATAACCATACAGTATGTAAGTATGAGCCATTTCGGAGAACACAGTCGAGGTCACATGTGTTGGCTTACAGGAAGCCCACACGGTTCGGACACTCCGACTTTAGATTCAGAACTTAGGGCAATGTGCTGACGGACGGAACGACTGCACCGACGAGACAAGCTGGAATGTGGTGGACCGCTGCCAAGCTTCGAACTCAGTTCGGTCTGTGTGGTAGAGATGCATGCTCTGACATCCCCCACGACAATATTCTTGGGTATAATACGAGGCTGTAACGGCGATTATATACAAAATCTAATTAACTGCACTAATCAACGCTTCTCTTGAGGTTTATTTTTTATTTCGGCCCTAATAAAAATAATAAACATATTGTAGAAATATTTAAGCAGACAAGAAATATTGGTATGTGGAACACATGAGCTACTCAATAAACTCAAGAGAGGTGAAATTAGGCGTAAGTATACTTGCCAATGAAAACTAACAGGTTAACTACAGGTAACATGTTTATACATAGGGCCGGCGCTAACAGCATAGGTCAGCGTTTCCAAATGTGAGCCAGATGAATCCAGTCCACATCCCATCCTATTTCTCTGAGACCAATTAAAATATTATGCTCCCACCTATGTCCTTTTCTATACGCACTCTCATTCTCTCGTGCGTGCTACATGAACTGCCTTTGTCATCCTCCTCCACTTCATCAGTCTAATAATATCAGGCGATGAGTACAAAGCTCCTCATTATGCAGTTTACCCCAACCTCTTAGTTGCCCCCACCCTCGCTTGAGTACAAATATTCCCCTCAGCACCCCGTTCCAAACACACACAGTATGTGTTCTTTTCTGAGTGAGGGGCCACTCATAGAAACATTCTGAATTTGGAATGGCAGCAAGCATTTCGCGAATTTAATTTGCTCTTAATATCCTCATAAATTAAACTGTGATTAGTCACTGTCCTGAAATATCTCAACTTTGCCATATTTTCAAATAATCTATTAGGGCACAATTCATATTTCAATAGCATGATAATGCATTCACCAAAATATCAGTAACGATTTACGATACACATGAAAAAGTCAATCTTTGCAGCACCAGGATTTTTCCAGCGGGGTGCAGCCAGTTGGGGAGGGGGGCAGAAAACACAGCCTCCTCTACTGTTGCGTAACCTAGCAACGGACTGTTTACTAAGAATCTGTCTTCGCGGGACTTGCTTACCAACCTGTTGCCTAGCAATGGGTGTACATATAATAATATCGCTATTGCTCAAACTGTGTTATCAGCAGAATAACAAAACGCATATGTTAAGAGAACTGTATTTTCAAACCGCACCAGAACAATGGTCGGCAATTACCTCTTCCATTAACATGGAAACAGTATATGTCTTTAATCTGCAACTTTTCATTCTGAACAGGTATAAGATAAATGCTCAGTATATATGTTGAGTGACACTGTGTGCCTTCTGGTTGCACACCAAACAACGCAGGCGGCATTTTACAGTGGAAAACTACAGAACGAATTGTCAAGCGGGATGGATTGAAAGAAAAACTGTGTTCAACGCCCCTAACGGCCGCATGCATTCTTGCTGCGCCAGAGTTTATCGTCCGCCGTTATGCACGCTATACTAATTCTATCGCGCACTCGGTTTGGATTGGCTGGGTGACATCTTAAATTTTAATTATGTTGCGTGTGAAGCTGTGCATATTTTTAATGTTGCTTATTTAACAACGCTGTCAGTATCGAGGCTGTACAGCACCGATGACAGGATGATTAATGAATGTGGAGACGTTGGTGGCATTACAACAGGCAGGGTAAACCGAAGTACTCCGAGAAAACGTCCGAGAGGCACTCTGTCCGCCGAGAATCCCACATTACCTGACGTCGTATCGACCTGGTATCGTCACGGTTTGGTGGACGCCGTGTACTAAGAACTGGCAGGATAGCATCTCGAAGCAATGAGATCACTACTGAGTCTGCTCTGCTCTTCAATCCTAGATCAGAAACGTTCCGAATAAGGCTTCCACATATCCGCTGGCTGCAACCCCTCCTAACCAGAACTTGCCACTGACAATTACTCCACCTGTGAACATTTCTTGCCCATGGCATCATACGAGAGGTGTGTCACACACAGGTGCTGTCTCCATGTGCAGAGGGCTGTAAGCCATCCCCTTACCAGTCTACACGCTTTCATGTCAAGATCAACAGGTCCCTACATATTTTATCCGAAGGTCCTTTCTGTAGGGTAGGACCCGTTTTTTGATGTTTCTGAGGAACATACCGCCTTCATATTCAAACCCGAAGAATACGCCAAGGAAGAAATCAGTAAGCAGCAGACTGCTTGTGTCCCGGAATATTTCTCTAACCTATAGATTGAGAAATCATACTGTTCCCAAGCATCGGAAAACTTCTATTGGACTACACGGCGTCACATATACAGGGTGTCCCAGGAGGAATGTGCCAAACTTCGGGAGGGTGTTCCTTATGTTAAAATATGCCGATATAATCCAAAACACCTATGTCCGAAGTTGAACGGTTACGGAGATAATGGCCAGAGAAGTGTCAAACTTTGACCGGTGTTACACACTTGTTGATTACAAAATACATATTAAAACTGGCAGGAATATGTGGTTTCTGTAATGTTAATAATGTACGTAACATCAAACTAACTTGTGAGTGACATGAAGCCATAAAATTGAAGTACAAAATACTCGCTCGCCATGTCATAATTGTCCTTAGGTTTCCAAGCACTATACATGACACATGACTGGCAAGCGCTGACGTAACATGGGTGTCTGCGCATACAGGTATAAGCCAACTACATAACTGTATTAAACGTACATTCACGGAAAATCTCTTTTGGAATTTC
>NW_019734980.1:247213-250170 GCF_002891405.2 Cryptotermes secundus | reverse complement strand
TGTGTTTATCATTCGTACATCCTCCCTTTCAGACTGCACAGAAACACTCGGAAGAGAACCAGTATCACGCAATGTCTGGTGAATTCGCGTAAATACACTTCGACATGTAATACTTCGATCGGGAAAACGCCTTTGGTATTCTTCAACAGCAGCACGTGCATTGCCACCGCAAAATCCACACACAAAATGCATATCACAATATTCCACGTGTGAAAACACAAAAGGCATTTCAGCAAATCCGCACAATTAACCTACCACGCATTCACGACCCGGCCGCAACGTATACTGAAGGGAGCTTACGGCTAGTGTGAATCAGCACACTCAAGGACAAACATAGATAAGATGTCTCAGCTGACAGGTATAGTGCGTGGACCCGCCGGAAGACCACACATTTCTCGGGCCATTATCTCCGTAACCGTCCAACTTTGGACGTAGGTGTTTTGGGTTATATCGACATACTTTAACGTAAGGAACACATTCCCGAAGTTTGGCACATTCCTCCTGGGACACTCTGTATAGCCAACGCCGTGTGAGTATCAAATCCCACGTAACTATTTCAATGTATATACTTATACCGGACAGTGCAGTCGGTAGAGCGACTGGCTACGGTCTCGACGACCGAGGTGTCGGAGTTCCGAGTCCCGGTAGGATCAAGAATTTTCTCTTCTCCACGTCGTCCAGACCGGCTCTGAGGCCCAGCCAGTCTCCTATCTAATGGGTACCGCGGGTTCTTTTCCCGGGGATAAAGCGGCTGTGGCGTGAAGCTGACCACTCACCTCCAGCTAGTGTCGAGGTCAAGAAAATGTGGATCTATACATCCACTCCCTCATACGCCTTCATGGCGTAATGCTTAATTACTTAAGCACAGGAACAGCTTTTCGTGTTATTTTGACCTTCTAGGTCAGCATTCCCAAATCTTTACGTCCTGCCAAAGCCTTCCTTGGCCACACAAAAATTCGCGGACCCCTTACAGAAATAATTTGAGTGACTGTGTCACTTTCGCCTGTTGTGATTTCGGAAATTGTTCCAAGGGGCTATAAACCCCAACAAAGCCACATTCCGTTTCTGATCAGTATATGGCTTGCGACTATTGAGTTTACTTTGAAAACGGCAAAAATATTTGGAAAGTTTACACTTGGGTTACCGGGCGAGTCCACCTGACGAGCGATGCTTGTCGGCTCGGCACGCCAGAACTTCACTCGTTAGTGTAGCGCCTCAGGTTAGAATCCAGCCTGTATTAATCAAGCAAGAAAAGGTATCGTATGTTGGGCATTAATAATACGACTGATACAGTAATTACATATAGCCAATCGCTATCTCCCGTGACAGCAGGCGCCATCGTATTCCAACGATCGGCCGTTTTTATGGGCTATAAGAACAGGTATTCAGCGGAAACCGCAGAATTCCCGTGTGATGGCTGTGTTTGTTTTGGCCGACACAGCGCTTTGAAAGCAGGTAGAATCTTAATTCATATTACTCGTTAATTCTACTTCTGAATTTGGTTTCCAGGCAAGCGCAAGAAGAAAATGATTTTTCGCTCAAATGGGTAGGTGATGATGGAAATAAAACCGCAACATTTTTACTTCTGCCACTGGGAATTCATTAGTTAAGCCCAGAAAAGAAAGCTGATTAGTGACTTTTGAAAATGTTTCTCAATCCATATTTGGTAGCGGCTTGCATTAATTGCTATTTCCCTTCGGTTCTCCGTTTTTGTGGTACAAAAATGACAGTGTCATGGAAGTGACTTCATACCCCGTACAGTCTGAAATAGCTCGAAAGTATTCCATAAACTTTGTAGTAGGGCCTCTCAGATATTTAGTTATTTCAGCTTTAATGCCCTCTTCCAGTTACGTTCACTTCCCATCAGACAATCGTGCTGAATGTCCAACCACTCAGTCTGATTACTCTCCCAACACTTTGTAGCCAAATACTTGTTTGTCACTCGGCTTTCGACCATCCTCTTTCAAAGTAAAAGGCAAATATGAAGAATGAAACACAGAAGTTTTAAGTATCAACAAACAACGAATTGAAGTGTATTTTCTTCTGAAGCACATGCTGCGAAAACTGAAGCCAAGTGCTTACCATCTTACCATATAACCTCCGAACACAGAAAACATGCCATTACTTATATTTTTCGGCGCACCACCCAGGTGATCGCGAATCTTGGGTTGGGAACCACTGGCACAGCTGACTTAGCGACCGCCTGGGGCAGCACCATTTTAGGGGCGGAACAATTTAGAAACTTTTTTTCTCTCTCTGATTCTCGTTAAACGAAAATTAATTTTTGTTGCTCTCGTTTCCATACCGTAACCATTAATTGGAAGTAATCTAAAGACGTTATACAACAATGATAATATTGTCTTTTATTTTCTCCTACCTGCTGTAACAGTGAGCAATGCTTCGTAAGCACACGGGACAGGAGTTTCATTCTTACTTTCCTGATCAACGGTCGGTGAACCGACGACATTTACTGCTTTCGTCGCATTGTTCAGAAAGTTGGTACGTTCGTGAGTGGGGGAGGGGGTTAAATTTCTCGTCGTCAACGGCAGTATTTTGGCTTGCGCCGGCCCTGACTGCGTACACAAATGCACACACATCTCTTTCACATATAGATAGCTTGAAGACCATTAGTAAATGTTTTATTTCCATTATAATCTCGTTCAAGATGAATCTAGTCTTAAGCATTTCGTGATTTTCTATTTCTTCCCCCAACCTTTTTTTCAAACAAGAACTTAGAATAACATATTGAAGTACCTGAATTGCAGCTTCCTCCACAGCCTTCCAGAATTACAGATTTACTATCATCGCATCTTCTTTCCATTGACGGAAATCCCTACCGAGACTCGAACTCCGACCCCTCGGCCGTCCAGCCCTTACCCAGTCGCTATACTAACTGCGCTATCCAGGCTCCTCACGTCCAGCCCGTAGCCAGTCGCTATACTGACTGCGCCATCCCG
>NW_019734980.1:232357-246933 GCF_002891405.2 Cryptotermes secundus | reverse complement strand
GCTCCTCACGTCCCGCCAGTAGCCAGTCGCTATACCTACTGCGCTATCCCGGCTCCTCACGTGCAGCCCGTAGCCAGTCGCTATACCGACTGCGCTATCCCGGCATCTTAAATCTTACAAAATAGGGAGAGTCATATATTGTCTCTTCGCTAAACATCACTATGTTGACAGTACCAAATGCGAGTAAGATGAGAGGGATATGTAGAATGCATGGTATAATTGAGAAATGCATAAAATATTTAGTCAAATATGTCAAAGAAAAATACTGTTTGGGAGACTCTGGCATTGGAAAGAGATAATATTAAAATGAGTCAGTAGATTTTACAGTATGGACTGATTCAAACGACTCAGGACGGGCCAAATGGCGGACTCTTGAAACCATGCAATGAACTTCTTGGTTCCATGAAAATGTAGCACTTTTTTATCAGTTGAACGATTGATTATCTGCTTCCAAAGGGTTCAAGTTGGTTACAGTAAAAATTCAGTTGACTATACAAAGAAACCAACTGACCTTTTAAAACGTATATTTCTCTACTCATGTACGTATTTTAAAACTACTTATGGGGCACATGGTAGCGTAGTTGGTTGAGGCACTATGCTACAAGCCGGAAGGTGCCGGGTTCAATTCCTGATGAGGTCATTGGATTTATTCAATTGACCTTCGGCCTTAGGTAGGCCGCACACCGGCATGCGTCAAGATGAACCGCTGCTTCTCCCGTCTTCACCCTACCACCCACATCCATCGTGAAGTCGGGAGCGGTTCATCGTCACAGGCTCTCGCGTCGTGTTCACAATACTCCCTAAGGTCGCTGCGGATAGAAGTGACAAGAAGACGAGGAAGAAGACGTAAGAAGATGCGGGATGACCTTGGGGACAGAAGAGGATACTGTCATTTGAAGGAGAAAGCTCTAGATCGCATTAAGTGGAGGAATTGTTTTGGAAGAGACTGTGGACCCGTCGTCTGACAGATTACTGATAATGATGATGATGTCGTTGCAGGGAATCCAAGCTCGCAGAGGAGGGCCTATCAGAACTTATAATGATCTACCAAATGACAGTAACAAGATTTAATGGTAACAAAACACAATATAACGCACTATAAGAATATACAAAGAAAAAATAGAGCACTGCGGGCATACAATGTCGCTGACAACCCAACATACACGGCTGATTTCAGTCCTATACTTATCCGCACTTCTCGGCATCAAACTCAGCCGACATGCCCAGTTCCACTGGCCCACCTACATTATGTACGGAAGTCGTTACAGCACAACACGACTTCACTACTGCTCCTTGGTCAGCCACAGGCGGCCCCAAAGAAAATATATATATACTAACTAAACAACCCCGCGTATCGCCGCCATACCTTTCCCTGACTTCTGCGGCCAGCTCCCGACTACACCGAAACTACTCGTAGATTTAGAAAACCCCCGCCGAACTGAAATTTAGAAATTCCTCCCGCTGGTCCGCCAACGTCATAGCCCGATTGGATCCACTATCAGACTCCTCCACGGCTCCCAAAACATACTTCCCTCCGAGACACACAGGGTAGGAAGAGAAGGGAAAACCCACGTGGTATAAGGGAGGAGGAGGGGGTAAGCTCTAGGACAACGATAAGGGGTAGCGTGGAAGGTATGGCTGGAAGCCATGACGTAACGGAAAGGAGCCGTTGCTTCAGCACAGCTCAAAGACATGTAACAGTCGAGACACGATGTCTGCGACATGACGCAAAGAAAGGAGCACAGTTGAAAAGAATGAGATTATGAAAACCGCCATACACCGGTCTGAGTCATGATGCTGACGTCAGCTTCGTGCTGACGAATCACGAATGAAGCAAGACTGTAACTGTCCAGTTTATGGGATGGTCAATTGATGTTTTTGTAAGGTTAGGGTTTTGTGAAATTCCTCACTTTCGCCTCACAATTTGAAATTTTCCCCCTGAGACAAGCAGCAAGTGGCTTGGGTCAAGCTTGAAGGCAGCTGCCCATCCGTAAATCAGTCAATTTAATGCGTAAAACAAGGCCGAGTCCTTTAGAAATTCTAAACTTGACAGGGAAGTCGTGCGTCTCAGTGAACAGTAAGTAAGCCTACATCCACGAATCTGTGAAGTGTGCCACTACGGTGCTGTTTCCAATTAAATAGTGCAGATTGAATAAAGACTTGAAATAGTCAATTGGTGTTTAGGTGACTTCCCTACGCCCAAATCCCCACTAATCACCCAAGTCGTGGCCAGTCAACACGCCCTGAGAGGAGTTCGATTTCTCTGCTAGAGCTAGCAGAACCAAAGAACGGTTACAAGACTGCGTCTTTTGTCTCATTTCTTGATGCTTGTTTTGACGCAGTTGGTACGCGACCGCCCTTAGACCGTGCCGCCACCCTGATCAGCGAGTAGCATGTCTATACATGTTTATTAACATTGTTATATGTTGTATTAGAATCGAAGAGATATCGTCACCAATAGTGAGCGTTCGTAATTACAATTTATTTAGGATACAACAATACATGAAGGAAAGTGATCTATGAAGGGTTTGGCGTGGTGCAGAGATTGGGTCCAAAATACATCACCTTCTTCCTCACCACGTGTTTATTCAAGATACCTTCGAGGCCCGAATGTTAAATAAGGAGACTGCACTCACAAGCAGTACTGCATTCAATTTTACCTGGAACTGAAGTGGTGTCTTTCAAAGAAGTTCCATCCTGCAGCTACAAATGATTTCCAGAGTTGTTTCCGCCAGCAGAGACTCCCAGAAGTCCATCTCCTGCAAGTTGTTTAGATAGGTCATCTAATCGTTCTGAAGCACTCCCACGGTGTCATAACGGGGAGGAGGAAGATGTCACGTGGAGCGAGGTCTCGTGAGTAGCGACGTATTTCAGGATCAGACTGGCTTTCTTCCTCAGTAAAACCTCCTTCACGTGAGGCGCTGTGTGCTTGTGTGCGTCCCAAATTTTTTAGAAATCGCTTCTGGCTGACAATCTGGTGAAGCGAGAGTAATTTTCGGTGTACTGTCCCTCTGTTGTCAAGGGAAAAAATCAACATTGCGTGTCTTTGGTTTTGACATCCGCGCTTTCTTGGAGCGGGTGAACCTCCAGATTTCTACTACATGTTCTGGCGCTGGATCAAGCTCGAAACTCCAACTTTCATCCAAAGTGGTAATTCTGTTAAGCCATTCGTCATTTTCTTCAATTCATTGGAAAACGGCACTGCAGATTCCTCTCCTCCGCTGCAGTTGGTCATTAGTGATGCTCTTTGGCACTGAACTTTCTTCATCCCAAAATTCTCGGTCAAAACCAATCGTACAGTCTCCTTAATTCACATCACAGTTTTCACCTTCGTCCGATTTGGATACTATCGGACGTCCAGGTCGGCTGTCGAAGCCTCCGGTAAACCGTTTACACGTGCTCTTGACACGACATCTTCTCGGCACACTTGCTTTAACATTTCAAAAATTTCGGCTGCTCCCTCCCCCCAAGTCTGAACAAGAATTTCATGTTGACTCTGTGCTCGAAACATTTATCGCCCATTTTTGTGGCGAGCTGTCGAAATATTGCTTCCGTTAAAACATGACAGTTCTGCACTTGTTAGATGTGTCCAGACAATTCTGCAGAGTGCAGACATGCACCTACACGCGGCAGCATACAGGGAGTGACTGTGGCCCCGTTACGCAGTTCCCGGGCCGGAAAACGGAGAGAGGGAAACACTAGTAGCTCATACCATTTCGTTGTTAAAGAGGACATCAAGGCTAGTTGCAAAAAGTTGTTTTTTTGTTTCTGCTGTGGCAAATTGCCACAAACTACAGGACTGTTGTGTACGCTGGAGTAAAATTACGCCAAGGACCGGCAGCAGTCCGCCGACCACCAGATAAGATAAAATGAATTTCTAAAATCGTGTGACGTTTATTTGTGTATTAAAGACTGTTATTCGTGGTCTTTAAGTTTCATTAATAATGTTCACTCTACTCATATTTGGAAAGTAATTTGAATTAGGGCTACAATTGCTGATGTCGACATGGGGGGGGGGGTTTGACATACGAATAACTAACAAATTCGCAAATGAAGAGTAGTTTCTTCTGGGATATAACGCTGTGTAGTCGGCTGAAAGTCATCCGACGTTTCGGAGAAACATATCGCATCCATCTTCAGGTAGCAGATCTGTTTGTCACCTGCTTTCACGCTGGTTTCTTGTTCGGCTTATTCTTCGACTGTGAGGATGAAGACGTTATGTTCCTACGACACATCAGTCAGATTGCGTTATGTCCCAGAAGATAGTATTTTTCATAACCACCGCTCTGTGATCCTCAGATCCTACTAACTTGCAACTATTTTGGAGTTCTCTTTGTAAGCTTTATTTTACGCTGTTTGGCTTATGTTTCACATTATCCTTTCCTTCCAAAAAGCAAATGCGTAGGCCGATATGTTCATAATTCGGTGCCCTGTTCAGTTAGGTAAGTTAGAATTATTTGTATGGTCTATTGCAAATAAACTCTCTCCTGTTCTGCTTCGTATTCAGGAAGCCCAGAATTTGAAACCTGGCCCGCAGGCCGATTATGCTGAGGTGTATAACGGGTTTCCTCACTATCCGCAGGGAAATGCTGGGACAGTGACTTAAAATTGGCTACGCCTCATTTCCACGCTGTGTCGCTGAATAAACAATAAATCGTCTAATGGAGATGTATGAGGAAATAAAAGACAGACTAAAAGGGTTCAGTTATTTTTGCTCATCTACGGTATAATAACTGAAGATACTGTTCAAACTCAGTTACGGACATACATGATCACTGAACCATAAATACATTCCTCTAAAAAGAACTAAGAAAATCTAGTCTTCCTATCGTCCACCCTTAGCTACAAACATTCTGTACATGACAAAATTTTCGAAAGCAAATACAGCACAACCTCCGGGACCTTCGACCATGAAGGAAACCAGTCACAGCTAAAGCGAAAGAAATTGTGTAATTAGAATATTATGTACGTCAAGTTATATAATTTTAATTTACCTTGAAATGCTGCTTCGAAGATGTTATTCTGCATTTCTTGCTCATTTGTGAAAGAGAAGATGCAAATAACTGGCACAAGTGCAGTTACTAGAAATGTTGACAGGGGGTTGAACATTGTGACCTCCAGCAATGAAGCACTTCTTATCGTATTAACTCGTCTTTATGGGGCCCTAATATACACGCACACTCTTGACCTGCTCGTCGGTCGATATTATTGTTACTACTATGCCTGTTATTCCTTCTTTTCCGCAGACCTTTGTCTTTTACACATATCCCTGAACACATAGACAAAGAACAGTTTCTCTATGGAACTGACGAAAATAAATAGTTTAATGGATGCGCAAGCGATCAATTCTTGAAAAGAACTATAAATCATGTAAATCACACGGACACACTTTCATAATACAACGTATACTGCTCGTAATAAAGAGAAAAGTAAATACGCGTGCATCGTTCTAAATCATACTTTACGTCAGTTGTATTTCATGTATGTATTCTGTTCCGTAATGGCACAAACCCGCACTCCGAAATGTCACACCGGTTCTCTTTACAGTGCAGACATCATGTCTACAACCTGATCTTCCACTGTCTGAATCACTCGCGCTGCCACCGGTAGAGGTCTCACAGTGGCTAGTACGGACGGACCGGTCGAAGCGGCAAGACATCAGGACGCGGGGGTGAGGTGGCACGAGGCTCGCGTTGTACGTAGCAAGCGCGATCGATCGAGAGTACTACGGCTGCTCGTTGGAGTTTTCAGAAATCCGCGTGTTTACCATTTTGCGTTGATTGGTAGACCGTCATTGAACAAAGAATTACTCTGAACACGGACAACGGTTACTACTATAGTTGTACGTAGTAATTATTTCTGGCGGTCACTTTTTTTTTAATTTAAACTGGAGGTTTATGTTTGCTAGACTGTCGCTTCCTTTACAAACGAATATTATAGGCGCAACCATACAGTAAAGTCAATACATAACGCCTCGCCATAGCTCATGCGGTTAGTCGCTGGCTTCCCACCGCGGCGGCCCGGGTTCGATCCCGGGTCTGGTCAAGTGGGATTTGTGGTGGACAGAGTGGCGCTGGGACTGGTTTTCTCCGAGTACTTCGGTTTCCCCTGCCAATCTTCATTCCACCAAATTCTTCATAATCATTATCACCCGGGGCAGGTACAATAGGCCAATCAGTGGCCGCCGTACCGAATGGACCCAGTTGGACTCCACCACCCACTAAGAGAATTAAAAAAAAAAAGAGGTGAATACTGTCAGTGAGGTTTGGTTACTGATAGTAAACCTAGCTTGAACACGCAACGTATGGGACAGCTCAGACGGTATAGTGACAGACCGAGCGGACAGGCTGGGGTTCGATCCCCGGCAGGGCAAGAAACTTCTGTCTTCTCCGCAGCGTTTAAATCGGCTCTGGGGCCCACCCAGCGTCATACCCATTGGGTACCGGGTGTGAAGCTTACCACACATCTCCATCTGTCTAGGTTAAGAATGGTGGAGCCTATACCCCCGCTTTCTATATGTCATCATGGCTTGGAACATAATTAAGCACAGAGGCAACTTTACCTTATTATCCTTCAACCCCTTACTGATTTTTCTGCTTCAGAAATTCTTGCAGCAGTGGCCACAAAGGGTACAATCTTTAGGTTGTAACGCCAGGTAGTTCAGAGAAAGGCCTTCCTCTGAACTGCACGGCATTACAGCTCAGAAGACAGCGCCATCATTTAAGTTATTAGCCCAAACACAAACCATTCTCACTTCATGCAAATCGAGGTTTTCACAGCTCTACTATGGGTTGTGATACCACATAGTCTGATAGAAATTTATTAGCAGACTGCATGGCACAATTTCCTGAAAGACAGTACTCTTTGTTGTACAGTAACATAATTAACACATCTGGGCACAGTATTGGGAAGATATGCTTAAACTGTATTCATAAACATTTTTTGGAATCCAAAAGTTTATTACTGTATTTACAAAAGCCTGTCACTGATTCCTATTCTGAACCAGGTGAATCTGCTTAACACCCTCACATCCTATTTCTTTAATATCCATTTTAATATTATCCTCTCATCTACACTTAGGTTTTTCTAGAGGTCTTTCCCCCAGGTGTTCCTACAAAAACTCCTCACCATCCTGTTCTCTAACATCCTCAGTGTGTGTTCTTACCCAATTCTTGGGGCTTCTTTCTGATATAATACTGAGTACTCTCAACCTCTGCATACAGATTTTCATTTGATGGGATATATCCTCCAGTGTTTTGATCTAGCATGTTGTTGAGGTGGAGTCAGCTGTGTACTTAATGTTTAAATCTTTGGAAACGTTCAGAAAACTTGAAAAGAATTAAACTTATTACATTCTTATGAGTTGTGAATCTGTGGGCTGACGTACTTTCAACAGCATGCTATATATAAGAATGAATCTAGAATGACCATGAATGATAAGAAAATACATTCTTATTCATATAATGATCTTCTGGTTTAAGATGCAATATACGCTATATTAGGTGTACACTGAATAGGGCTTCTTTTGTGAAAACTTGCCAGGGATATTCAGATCAACAAGATCAACAAACTGAAGATTCTTATGAGGTTCATCATCACATATTTGCTTTGCTCCTCCTCTTTTTGGGGGCTAGTCCTTATATGAATTTCTGTTGTTATTCAATCTGTTGGGACAAGTCTTACCATTATCCTATACAATTTTATTTCAATAGCTTTGTTTTATGTTCAAGGTCATGTTATTGCATTATACATTATCTGAAATTATATTAACTTAATCTCTATATTTTGATCATCCTTTGGTACTTCAGTAATTATACTAATTTAACAAGTATATCCATACTGCAGGGTCTTCCTTGAAATGTTGATAGTTACTTATCTGGTCAAGCAGTTCTTTGTACACAATCTGAAGACCCAATATTATGTTCAGAAAAGCCACCTGAATCCAGCCCACACTTCCTCATGATGTCTCTTCAAGTTCAAATTCAATTAATTTATTCTACTGATTTTCTTTCGTTATTTTGTTCCTATAATTTTTATTCCTTACAAGGGCTTGGCTTTTTCATTACAGAAACTGCAAGATTGTGACCTTTTATTATGTGTTATAATAGAGACGTTGGTATCTCTAAGTTTCATTCTGATTTTGTCATTAATTGCCTGACCAGTTAGGCAATATTTAGCCTGTAATTGCTATGTAAAACATTTCCCATAAGTGACATTTAAATTCTACAAAGATTTAACAGCATGCTCATTTGCACGCAGGAGTAAAGTAAGAAAAAAGTAAAGCTATCCCTTTAACAGGCTGTGAAGGCCCATAGGGTTGTGAGACGTTTAGGGAGGAGTATCATTAGTTTCATTTAACTAGTGCTGGGAATGGCCTCTGCTCGAATACCTAAAGAGGTTAAGGTGTCAGGTTCCTAACATAAATCCATCCTCCTTAACAAGCATTATGTCTATTTAGTGTTACATAATGTGATGCAACTGCATCCCACACTGGCCACAAGCATTCCTACAGTACTAACAGAAACTATTGTATGGATTGATAGTTGACATTTGTGTTCTTTTAACCTTTAAATGCCAGACTTTCTAATGGTGGTAGTGTGAGCTGAACAGAGTCTGTTTAAGTGCCCGTTGCTGTTGGGTGTTTAAATGTCCTTTCCTGCTTTGAATTTATAATAATTTTAAGCACTTTATTAAAAATGTATCTAATACAAAATTTATGATAAAGGAATGGAATTAATGTCACATATTATAACATAAGGTTTGAAAATGTTTATGCAAAGAAATTACACTCTTTCTTCTTCATTTTTGTTTTGTATGTGTGTAATTTTGATACATACTGTACAAAAGAGTTATCAACTTCTTCACAAAGTGGTTCTGCATTATAAAATCATTCCTTCTTCTAACACTCAACATACTTCCGCAGTCTCTGGTGTCATAAAACAGCTGGGAGCTATATAAACCTTGTTCTGTTATTCTGTTTGTAATATTCACATTTTTCCTATATTCTACAGTTGACCACTTCTTTCCATCTCTAACGCAACATAAACTTCAGTTATTCAACTCTGTTCAGCAAAGGGATAGAAAAGTGAAAGTATGGGAATTCAAAAGACTGGAGAGAAAATTCTTTGTTCCGTACATCAGTCACAAGCCCTTCCACTGCAGCCGCAAGAAAATATTGCCCTTTCTATGGTTGCAACCAAATGCTTACATTACAGCTGAGATACAAGGTGCATTCAGTTTTCGGGAGTTCACAGTGAATTTTAATATCGTAGCTTCAGTTCATCATACACTGGCAATGAAACTGAAAGGCAGCTGAAGTGAAGGAAATGTATATGGAACTGTGCATCCTCGGGTATTTTGAGGAGTACCACACAAAGGTGAGAGATTCAGTTAGATGAGGTGAGGGGGAAGCCTAATAAGAGATAATCACTTCTTTCACAGTTATGTGTCCTAACATGAATTACCATGTAAGATTTGAGGTTTTCACGGCAGTGACTATGAAGAAAGCAGTCTTCTGGGATGTGGCACTGTGTAAATGTGGTGTTAACCGACGTTTCTGAGGAACGTATCAGTCTGCTTGTACCAGTTCTCATGGTCTTTTCGCTTGCGGATTTCTTATTTTTCCTTCTACCCTGAAGATGGAGGCGATACATTCCTCTGAAACGTCGGTTAACGCCACGTCTACACAGTGCCACATCCCAGAAGACTGCTTTCTTCATGAATTACCATATTTGCCCACATTTAATGCACATATGAATTAAACATGGGATACTACAATTCAGTGTTTCACCCTTGGATTGCACAGGGTTATATAGAGGCTGAATATTTCATATTCAAAACTTTTTCATGTAACAGATCTGGACACATTTCTGTCCTCTTGCATTTACTCTAATGCGCTGTAAGGATTTATGAAAATACCTATGCATTTAAAACTGTATAATTTATTTTTGGAGACCCTGCAAACTGCACTACAACATTGACACATTTATATCAAGTTAAATCATTTTCACAAATATTGTTCTTGTAAAAGTTGTTATATATGATATAGAAATTATACAAAAATGACACCAATTATACTGCTTGTTTATACATTTCCTTAATTCCATTGTTCACTGTAGTCTTTATAATGTAATACTGAACTAAATTTTCAGTTCTTCTTTGAAAACAGAAGACTTATTCGTTTGAATTATGAATGTTTAGTTCTTTAAAAAACAAGTAATAAATTGTATTGCACCATCAAAACAGCACCTTATGGTTTAGTATTGTTGTATTCAGGCCAGAAAACACTTTTTTCATGTTACAAATGATGTGAAACCTGCTGCTTTTCCTCTTGCACACAAACCATCTAGTTAACTTCAATATGCATAACACTCACCACTCTATATTCATTAATGGAGCCAACACAAACAACTATTACAGTACACTGACAACACTGCAACATAGAACTAAAAAAATAAACATACCTGTAACGCAGAGTATTCTTTTGGTAAAATGAACCTTCTTTGTATCAGAGCAAACACAGAATTGATGTAACACAAAGACACTAAAAGCTGAATTTCATTTCTGTTGTAAATCTGTAGAATATATTTACTGTCCCTGTGTGTTATTTGGTGCAATCATGTTCTGAAATTTCACCCAGCTGTCCTCAATGGGAGCAAAGACTGTGATGATGATAAGGGCAGCCACCAGTAACAGAATCACCAATATGTAAACACCCAACATGAATTTCCGAAAGCAAGAATGCTGCAACATAAAGACCATAGTTACAAAACTCAAACCACAAATCAGTCAGTAAATGGGATCAGTAAATCTATATTTTATAAATGGAGTTTTACCTCTTCATGGCAGTTATCAGGAATGCTCAATTTTGTCTGAGTGTCTCTCCCTTAGTGAAGTCACATGCACTTCATTTACAATTTGTGGTCTTATTTGTCGATTTTATGTTTTTACTTTTTCAAACTATTCATGAGATTCTGGGCAGTTCTAACGTAAATAACAATTATGAACACAAAAATAATGGCGTTCCACAAAATAATTATTTTTAAGTTCGTCTACAGAACAAGCTTCACATGTGAATGTGACAAGTAACAGACTGTCAAAATTTCCTACTGAATCCAAGCAATCCAAAGAATCATTCAAGGGATGGGCATGACAGCTTGAAATTAACCCATAAAGAGGTAGACAAGGGAGGAATGAAAAGAACCTCGAAGGGGTGAGAGACGGTGGTGGAGGAGGGGGACAAGAAAATTACAAATAATTCCTTGTAGTAAACATGGATCGGTTCACATTTAAATCCTCATCATTCTGAAGTTATTTTAAGGCCTTAGAGAAAAATATATAGACTCACAGGAGAGTCCTGTTTTCTTTCCGGAGAATGCAGGGGGCTGCGACTGGAGGTCATCTCCTTCATGGGGAAGGAGTTCACTCTCTTGCCATTGTTTCTCTCACTGACAATACTTGAAATCTGCAATCATGATCAATTAAATATTTCATTCAAATACCAATTAACTTGGATTATTTTTAAACACAGACCACACCTCAAGTAGAAAAGATAAAACTGAAGTGTATCACAGTTCTGAAGAATTCTGTGCAGATCAAAGATACAATTCAAAAAGACATGATTATCTGCATGGTTTTGCAATGAACTCAGAACTCAGTCTAAATGCACTGAAACAAACACATCATCATAAACTGTTTTATACAAACTGGACTCACGGATAAGATCAGATGGACAGCAACATGGAATGCCACATAGCCAACCAGAATCCAGTCCATCCAGTCAGGCAGTTCAGCTTTTGTCAGTTTTGTGGCAAAGAAAATGGTCACAACTGAAAGCAGTACCAAATGAGTGAATAGTATGGAGACAGGAGAATAATTATCCAAATATTCTTCAACACTATTCAATTTTACTAAGTGCACATTGTAACCAGTGGCTCAGATGAAGTAGTGTATGATGTTTCAAGAGCTACAATCAGTGTATTTGAAAAATGCATCAGCATTTCACTTTCCTGGAGTTCAATAATAAGTTGAATCAGTGAGACGCACACATATAATGATCATGATTGAAAAAAAGGGCAAAAGTATTAAAGATGAGCAGCAACACACACACAGGGAGCCTGCACAGAATACATGAACAGTACTGAACACCAGAAATAGCCGCTGCAGCACATGTAGACACAGAGCAGGTATCCCTGTGATTTAAAAACTTTACATTTTAAACTGGAATTCTAAAATCAAATTGATGAGCGTACGCTGGCGAGATTTTAAACAAAACTGATAGTCTGGTGTTTTAGATTTTGAATTGTGTGCAGTGTGACAGCTATGTAGTGAAAAATACACCTCTTGATGGCCAGTTACGGCCAAAACATGTAGTGTAAAGGAAGAAAAGACAAAGAGCTACGATCAAATAAATTGCTGCATTCATGATGGCATTTGTATTATTATTGTATTGAAGAAATACATTTCAATTATTATTACAATATCAGAACAGAGTTATTTGTTTACTTGCAGTGAATTTAATTACGTTGTTAGTAACCCAGGATTATTGAAAAACAAAAAAAGGTAACACTATCCCTGTAACAGGCTGTGCAGACCCATAAGGTTGTGAGATGTCGAGGCTTCCACATCTTCTAATCAGTCAGCTCACAGATGGCGCTACAAGCCAGAAGGTCATGGATTCAATTCCAAGTGAGGTCACTGGAATTTTCTATTGACCTAATCCTTCCAGCTCTACTAAGGCCCTTGCATCAACTCAGCCTCTAACAGAAATGAGTACCAGGAATCCAGGAACCCAAGATCATACAGGATCAAATAACTGGATGATTAATGAGTGACGGTCTATTTCAAGGTGCTGTTCCAGCTTTTGCCTGGTTGGATTGAGGAAAACCATGAAAACCTCAGACTCAGTAGTCACTCCATCAAATGACAGTATTTCGTTTTATTGACATTTACAGCTGGATATGCTCTACCCTTGCCTTGCTCTCCTAATAATCTTTAATTTAATAACAAAACCCAAAGTAACATATGTAGGTCATTTCAGAAATAATGCACACAATTTTTTGTTTATGTCCATGTTTATTTTCTTTTAATATCTCTTTACAGTCCTTCAATATAGTCCCCCTGCTTCTCAATGACTGAGTCCCAACATGTGGAAAGCTTTACTATTCCATCCAGGACACCATCCTTGTTTATCTGTCAAATGGCTCGGGTACTGCAGCAGAAAGCTCTTCCAGAGGGAAAACGACAGCCTCACATAGGTTGTTTCAACTTTGGGAATAAGTTGAGCCTGGTGGACTCATGCCTGGGCTGTAGGGAGCATGAGGCAACACCTCCCAATCATATTGGCGCAGCTTTTCTGTTACAACATTCCCTATGTGTGGACAAGCGTTGTCATGGAGAATGATCGGCCCAGCCTCGAGCAACTGAGGTCAGTTTTTGTGCATTTTTCTGCGCAAATTTTGCATAAGGTCACGATAATAAACTGCTGTGAAACTTTTCCCACACAGAACTCTGTCTGTCATGATGATTTCTTGGTGATAATAAGCAAAGATCATCATTTGTTTGACCTTTGATTGAGATCGTCGAAATTATTTTGGTCGTGGGGAAGTCCACTCATTGGACTGATTTCAGCTCCGGTTCAAAGCACTGTGGATTTCTGTTGGGTTTCTTCCACGTAAAGTTACGATCTTAATGTATGACCTTTGATCTTCAACAGTCACAATACCCGAGAACCGTGCAGGCTCTATTTCTAACTCACGTTATTTAAGAACAGAGTATATTATAAATTAAACAAAATAACGCGCTTCTTTCTCAAGCCCTGAACTGTAACTGACGTGACGCTCACTGTTGTTGCATCATCTAATCCGCAGTGTTGCCAACCTGTGCATTATTTATGAAATGACCCACGTATTTCTTTGCTTCGTACTTCTATTAGCAGCCAG
This sequence comes from Cryptotermes secundus, assembly GCF_002891405.2. NCBI lineage: Eukaryota > Metazoa > Arthropoda > Insecta > Blattodea > Kalotermitidae > Cryptotermes > Cryptotermes secundus. The sequence goes on along the minus strand of NW_019734980.1, from coordinate 232,993 downwards.
GGTTGGCAAATTATTTCATATTCAAATTTATGAGATCTGAACTGGAAATATTTCCTGAACATTTGCTCCAAATTGGACTTTGCCTTCGTAAATTTTCTTCACATGATATGAATTATGTAGTTCAGAATTTGGCCAAATAGAATGGAGTGAAAGCAGCCACTCAACTCTGAGTTAAAGGTCTGGACAAAATAAAGTACAGTTAGTTAGGAAAAAGATAAGATAGCANAGGAGACCCCCAGCTAACACCACCTAGCAGCACAACTCATAAGTACAAAGCAAGCGCGCGCAACAGGTCGCTTCCGGTTATTTTTGGGTCCCCCTTNACGAGGGGGTACCCAAAAGAAACCGAACTTATTTTTTTAAAACTTACGAGGGGGGACCAAAAAATAACTGGAATTTATTTTTGTTATTTTTTATTTTTGCATTTTTATTGAACTGTATATTAGTCCCCTTCAAAGTATTGTCCATGTGCATTAATGCACTTGTCCCAACGCTTTTGCCACTGCTCAAAACAGTGCTGGAATTCTTGAGGCTGGATACTGTTCAAAGCCTTTAGCGTGTTTTCTTTGACTTCATCCACATCACGGAATCGCTTTCCTTTCAGACTTCTCTTCATCCGTGGAAACAAAAAAAAGT
>NW_019734980.1:229582-230789 GCF_002891405.2 Cryptotermes secundus | reverse complement strand
AAACTAGTCCTTACCTTCTGAAGCAATGGTAGTCGGCTTATCGACTCAGGAATGTTAGCTCTATGCACTCATAGCGGCAAAACGCGGTACTACAAAAGCTCTGCCCACAAAAAACTTAGTTCGGTTTCTTTTGGGTACCCCATCGTATATTGACTGAATTTCAGAGATGAAGGTGTGTTCTATACATCCATTTTCTCTTACAGACCCTAAAATCTGGGGAACAGTTCTAGCCTCAAAACAGTGGATACCTGAGCAACAGTTCTTTAGATATGACATACGAACATTATCACAAGGAATCAGCAGAGACTTTTGTTAATCCATTGCAGTTAAAATTTGTATTCAATTGTATGTGAATATTTTCAGAAATCTAATTTAGAGTAGTAAATGATGCACCAAAATTTATGAACCATCTCAGAAATATATACGTGGTGTGTTCAAAAAGAATCGAACCTTCTTTTTTCCTGTGTAAACCGATGAAGCACAGGAGGCTCCCTTCAGTGGAGATGTGGAGGGGACATTCATGCGCAGTCGTGAATTTTTTCCCACCTGCAGAAAGCGTCAGTCACTGGCAGTCGGCCTATGAGTGAGGACATGTAGTGAGCGCTCGTTGGATTCCAGTAAGGTGTAAAATGACGGAACAACATGAGCAGCGATATTGCATCAAATTTTGCCAAAAGCTTGGTGATACCAAAGTGAAAACCATTTGCAAGATTCAACAGGCTTTCGGGGACAATGCCATGAGCAACTCATGGATAAAGGAGTGGTACAACCGATTCAAAGATGGCTGCACATCAGTGGACAGCGAACCGCGTTCAGGCAGACCCTCAACAAGCAAAATGAGAATGTCACTGAGCAAGTGCAGACTTTGGTCATGGAGGACCATCGTATCACAGTCCGAGAACATGCAAACGAGACAGGGGTAAGCATTTGATNACTGCCACAGATCTGGCCGCTGAGCTCCAAGTCACTCCCGACAGCTCCACAATTTCTTCAATGGTCCGTCGTCGATCTTCCTTGATGATTTCACGATTTTTTTCATAATTTTCATGTGTTCGGGCCGTGGAAGGCCGACCAGAATGAGGTTTGTCATCAATTGACATTTCACCATTTTTGAAACGGGAAAACCACTCAAACACTTGAGTTTTCCCCATAGCATCGTCCTTGTATGCCATTTTTAACATTTCAAGAGTTTCTGTTCCACTTTTCC
>NW_019734980.1:225327-229367 GCF_002891405.2 Cryptotermes secundus | reverse complement strand
ACACAACATCCTTGAGGTTCGTCAGGCTCCCTACTCCCCCGACATGGTTCCGTGTGACTTTTGGCTATTTCCCAAGCTAAAAATGCCGCTGAAAGGAACCCGATTTGAGTCAAGAGAAGACATCATGTGGAATGTGATGGCCCAGCTGATCGCCATTCCAAAAGACGCTTTTCAGAAGTGTTTCCAACAATGGCGGAAGCGCTGGGAGAAGTGTGTGCATTACCAAGGAGACTACTTTGAAGGGGATTAGGGTTTTGTACCTCCAAATCAATTAATGTTTTTCTGCCGACCAAAGGTTCGATACTTTTTGAACACACCACGTATACTCAGGAGACACATATTTAGTTTTATGTAATTTGTGGACTCAGTTCACAATTGTAAGAAGAAATTAAGCATAAAGGAACAGTGCCAAAATTAATATTAATGATTAATACAAATAATACAGTTAAAACCTTAATAATATTTGCTAGAACAAATTTATCTACTCAGTAAGTAACTCCAAGCGAGATCAGATCTATGCACTGCCAACTACAAGTATCTTCCTCATGTCTGTCTCGGTTAAATGGCCTGGAAATGTATACTCCATGTAGTACAAAACTTCCAACAGTCTTTGCAGTTTATTAAGCTTACTTGCAGATGATATTTAAATGGAATGTTACCAAAACATGAATTCCATCAGACAAAACAAGCAAAATCCAGATTTCAACAGAATAATAATACAAATCATCAAATTTGAACAGAGTTTCTGAAACAGTGTAAGAAATACTGTACATGAAAAAGTCCACTTATGGCTTCACATGAACTAGGTTAGAAATATTACCAGCCAACTAATACTATGTGAAGAAGTTGAATTTCACCGAAATTTAACTAATGGTCTATTACATACATGAAAAACTCAGTTTATATACGACGTTATGTAAAGTAGGCTTTGTTCATATTTGGGACTTCCCAGTTTCAAATCCCAGCCCAGATGATGAATAATCTGAATGGGGTCACACAAGTACCACTATACGGTATCTGAATAAATATCGGAGTAATGTGCTTACTGCCAAGTATGTGTGCCACATTGCCAACAAGCCAATGGAGCCAATTGAAGATGGGTCGCCGTCTTGAATCAGGATGTGGCCGAAAAGCTGCTCCAATTGGTTGCACAAATGCTAGCACTGTTGTTGCACATCCAAGAATTGCATGTGGATTGTCCTCGGCAGACCAATCTTTCAATTCGAGGAAGATCAGAACAAAGGCAGCAATTGTCAACCCCCATGTCAGCAACATGAACATTCGATGCCACTGAAATGAAATCATCGTAACACTTCTTTGACTTTTATTATTCAAATATTCCTAAAACCTTTTTTCAAAGAGTGAAGTGGTAGGATTCACTTCTTACAGCATCTTTTACTTGAATTCCAGTCGCAGCTTCACATGGTGCAACTTGTTTTCATGGGGTTCAAGCCATGGCAGTATACACACTATATCTGGTGTAAAAGAAATGCCACTATAAAAATTGGGGTCAGTTCAGTTATAAGTAAGAGTACATACCATTCATGTGGGAAACAACAGATAAAGATTATCTGGTCAGAAAATCTGAAGTAAAGAGACACTATAAGAGATCTAGGCTCAAGTGGAAGTTTCATATTAAAATGGATTTTTGAGTGACAGAATGTGAAGGTGTGGAATGGACAGAACTGTGTTATTCCAAGTTCCAATGGCATGCATTTCTCGATACTGAAAATCTTTGTAGGATTTAAGGTTCTCACAGTTGTAGTTTTGAAAAATTGTACCTTCTGGGGATATAACATCGAACTGTCCACTGAAAGTGAACTGGTAATTCTGGAGGAACACATCAGCTCCATCTTCAGGGTTGAAGAATAAGCCAAGCAAGAAACCAGAGGGAAAGCAGGCATTGCTCTGCTTTCCACCTCCTTTCCCTCTGGTTTCTTGCTTGACTTATTCTTTGACCCTAAAGATGGAGATGATACATTCCTCTGTAATTTCAGTTGACTTTCAGTGGACTACATGGCATGATTTCCCAGAAGACAGAACTTCTGATAATATCTGGTTACATAAAAGCAAGCATTTCCTTGACCAGGTAAGTAATTTTAAAATGTTCAAAGAAGATCATGTGACATAGAGTTCTTTCAATTGTTCATGACAAGAGAATGTGATGAATTTCACACATAACTTCCAACAACATTGATGTCTGTTGCACTGGTGATGTCTCAGAAAATAAAAACCAGACCATCCTCCACTGTCCTATTTCTCTGCAGACCTATGTAATTTAGAACTTCACTAAATAAATAAATTAGATCTACAACAAATATGAAAGTATAAAATGTATCAAATCTGGAGATTCACCAGTTCTGACCAAATCTGAATCCCAGTACCAGGAGTCTAGATACCAAATATGAGAGCCAGTAACCCTGTACTCACATTTTCACAAATTCTGAACCTGATGCAGGATAACTTACTGCAAACCACTGATCTTTTCCACAAAGCTGGTTTCCAACCCAGGTCTGCTTGAAGTAACGGGCCAGCAAAATCCCAATTCCAGCAGCACCAATCCAGGCTCCAATCATGAAAGCACCATGAAGTCTGAGTAGCAAATTGGAAGAGACCGATACTATACTAACATCAGCCAAGGACTGTCTGGTTTCAGCTGCAGCACGTCCTTTATCATGATATCCCACGTTGCCTTCTGAAACAGGTATATTTTTGACATGTACACTATGCTCTTATCAACTTTACCCAGGAAACTACAACAATGCTGTGACGATTTCCTTGGAAAGTTGAGGGTTAAGAAGCCACTCAAGAAATCCCTTATCATCTCATTTTCACTAACAGAAATGAGTACCAAGAATTAATTAAATAATTTTCCTGGAGAGTAAAGCGCAGCCAGCGTGTAAGGCTGACGCCATATTTGAGCCGACTGTCTAGCTAATGTGGGACCCTCAATGTCTCACAACCCTCTGGGCCTTCATGGCCTGTTACAGGGTAGCTTTACTTTTTACTTTTTTTATGCCCCTGGAAAATGGACTCTGACTACTGCATACCTGCTTTTCACAGTGATAAATTTTAATAATTTCTGTGTTATCAATTAGATTTCTCTTTCACGAATATCTGTTACTCTGGAATTTAAAGTCTGTGAAAATCACACCTGCCTTTTCTTTGTCCATTAAAATTATTTATCAACAGAAGTCATGTAGGGGTTGCCACGGATACCAATGCAAACATCAAAAGGTATTTTTGCAACATAAATAATTGGATTTCCTCCTACTCAGTGTTTACAAAAGAATCTTTCCCAGTGGTAAAGCATGGCATGGTTAACTATCATAAATTCAGTGCCAACATTGAAGAAGCATGGCGATTTACCATTCTCCCTACAATTCTTCATGGTGTAGTGTTACATTATATTCACACTGACTGAATGACTGCATATGTTCCTGTGCTGGTATATGTTTTCACATAGACTGCAGTGTGTTTTAGCTATGGTGAAACAGACTACACAGTTAAAACAAAATTAAAAGCAAAGAGGACTGGTTATATGAATCCCAGTCCCACCTCTGGCTACAAACAAATTTTTAAACATCTTCCTTAATGTCGATCTGGACTCAATGCCAAATTCGTTCTGCTCTGTCAATATCCACACAACTGTGATACTCAGTGCTGCTGTAACATTTCCATTACATGGGCTCCTACCATCTACCAGCTTCATACAAAGTCACTGATTTTGTCTGGAGCAACTTCATTCATCAATGGAAATCTTCACACTCTACAGACGGAAATCGCCATGAAGCACACCAATCATAAGATACACAGCACAGCACAGCTGGACTTACACACGTGACCAACGGGATTCGATCTCAAGACACGTGATAGCTTGGTGTCAGAAGTGACTACGAACTTTAACACGCGTCCTACACAAAAAAAAAATGGACATGCAGCAGATGATGGAACTTCTGCTGAAGAAAATGACAGCTTACGAAGAAAAGGCGTCAGCCGATAGAAAAGCCTACAAGGAAGAAATGGAGGCTAACGAGGCC